>NW_027270325.1:0-8262 GCF_030848805.1 Temnothorax longispinosus | reverse complement strand
AATATTCTCACGCAAATGATATGTCGACGCGGACGATATTCTCACGCAGTTATTATCCTACGTAAGTGCTCGAAAGCAAGACTCAGGCGCGAACAATACGGCAAGGCCGGTAACGTCAGGACGCAATCACGGGAATAATGTCTCGGCACAACCGATACCGCGTAGATGCTTTAAGTGTCCGGACGCGAATCGTGAGCGACGTAATTATCAGCGCGACACCCGTCTGACGCAATTAATACCATCCCGCGATTAATATTCGGTCGGGGGAATTACTACACACAACGTGGCACGCGGACGTGAACGCGACGGGTGTGAGAAATTCGCATATCGCATTCGCGATATCGAACGTCGTCATCGGCGCGCTTACCGCGATCTCCAGGAGTCGTAGATTTCGGTCGCGATCCCACGGCCACGAGACCAGTCCGGGGCCTCTCGCTTTCGCTATCGATCGCCAAATACGCCTTGTCGGCGAGTACGTAATTATCACGAATATTCCCGAGCGAGAGCGCTACCCGGGGAGCGGTGTCGTGGCTTTACATAATTCTGTTACGCGAGGCAACCTCACCGTAAGTCGATTCTCTCCCGAGGATCCTCGCCGTCGTCCCAAGGGCTGGAAAGATACAGCCCGAAGTCTTATGCGCCTCAAGGGCGACTCCGGTCGCAAGACAGAGCACAACGATTCGCGTGTACGTGCGTCGGCTATCGAGAACGGCTCAAGAATGCTCCCGAAATTTCGCTCGATGGCGGAATCGATAGCGTACCCCACCCCGGGTGTACGCGGCCCCGCGACGCTATCCCGCGGACCAATAGGAAATGAGCTCGCAGGCTCGCGGTGTCTCCTCGCACAGGGCCGTTAGTCACGGCTTTTCGCAGGGCGCTCGACGGCCCTTCGTTCGCGCGGTGATTTTCCGGGATTCTTCCCGGCAGCGGACGGGACGTGATTGCCTCCGTGTTTCTCCTCTTCGGTCCGAGGATGGTGGCCATCCATCCCGGAATCCGGTCAATAGCGTAAGGAGGGCAGGTACTGATTTTTGCCCCGGGGCGTCCCGGGGCCCTGCTGTACGGATCCGCCCGTCGCTATGTCACGCGCCGCGCGCGTATCCTCTCGCGCTCCCCTGCGCTCGGCGGCCCGCGAGCATCATCGAAATTGGCTTGCCGTCGTCTGATTTCTCGCCTCTGTCCTTGTCGTCGACTCCGTTTTTCCTTGATTCTCAGCATCGTCTCAGGAACTCCGGTCCTCGGCTCGGTGAGGCGCCGCGCAAATGACACAAAAATAAAAAGAAGGGATTAGCATAACGCAACGCGATTAGAATAGACCCCCTGGAGATCTCGCAGCGATTCATTAAACCGTCCTCGGGGATAAAAGGTCGCAAAACCTGCGCCTTGTGACGGCGGCGGGGCGCTGCAACGGTGCATTGAAACTGCCACGTCACAACCGGATTCCGGGATGGATGGCCACCATCCCCGGACCGAAGAGGAGAAACACGGAAGCAATCACGTCCCGTCCGCTGCCGGGAAGAATCCCGGAAAATCACCGCGCGAACGAAGGGCCGTCAAGCGCCCTGCGAAAAGCCGTGACTAACGGCCTTGTGCGAGGAGACACCGCGAGCCTGCGAGCTCATTTCCTATTGGTCCGCGCGATAGCGTCGCGGGGCCGCGTACGCCCGGGGTGGGGTACGCTATCGATTCCGCCATCGAGCGAAATTTCGGGAGCATTCTTGAGCCGTTCTCGATAGCCGACGCACGTACACGCGAATCGTTGTGCTCTGTCTTGCGACCGGAGTCGCCCTTGAGGCGCATAAGACTTCGGGCTGTATCTTTCCAGCCCTTGGGACGGCGGCGAGGATCCTCGGGAGAGAATCGACTTACGGTGAGGTTGCTTCGCGTAACAGAATCATGTAAAGCCACGACACCGCTCCCCGGGTAGCGCTCTCGCTCGGGAATATTCGTGATAATTACGTACTCGCCGACATGGCGTATTTGGCGATCGATAGCAAAAGCGAGGGGCCCCGGACTGGTCTCGTGGCCGTGGGATCGCGACCAAAATCTACGACTCCTGGAGATCGCGGTAAGCGCGCCGATGACGACGTTCGATATCGCGAATATGCCATTTCTCACGCCCCTCGCGTTCACGTCCGCGTGCCGCGTTGTGCGTAGTAATTCACCCGACCGAATATTAATTGCGGGATGGTATTAATTGCGTCAGACGGGTGTTCGCGCTGGTAATTACGTCGCTCACGATTCGCGTCCGGACACTTAGAGTATCTACGCGGTATCGGTTGTGCCGAGACATTATTCCTGTGATTGCGTCCTGATGTTACCGGCCTTGCCGTATTGTTCGCGCCTGAGTCTTGCTTTCGAGCACGTACGTAGGATAATAACTGCGTGAGAATATCGTCCGCGTCGACATATTATTTGCGTGAAAATATTGTTCGCGCCGATTGACTCCTGGCGTTGGGACGTTATTCGCGTGATAAATGACGGTAAAATACGGATCACCCCGACTGATTAGTTACGTCCAGATGTTATTCGCGTTATCTTAAGAAGATTATTCGCCTTAGATTAAGAATATTATTCCCACTAGATTAAGATTATTATTCGCGGTAGACTGCGATTATTCCTTGCGTTAGATTAAGATTATTAGCGACAAAATCTCTGCACGGCCTTGGGCCCTTGCGTTCACGCGCTCCGAGCGTGACGCGCTATCCTGTCGTGCCAGCCCACGCAATAGTATTTCACGTTACTCCGATTATGTTTGCCGATGTCGCCGGCTCTATTAATTTGAAGTCTTCGGGAAGTTAGTTTTTTTTTCATATTATCTTGTGTAATGCCGGCGCCTCCCGCGCGTTTATTAAATTAGCGTAATTTTCCGTGCTTTTCTGGCGTCCGCGTTATTCTTTGTGTGTCATTCAAATTTGACCTCACGTTATCAACCATCTACTTGCTTTATTAATGAAAGCCAAATTGGCCATTATTATTTTCTCTAAATCGATTATACAATAAATGTTACTCTTTATTTGTTAGCCGATTAAAGTTATGATTTATGTGTCACCCCACCGGATATCGCGCTGCCCTTAATTAATCCCGCCCTGCTATTAGGCTGAGCTAGCGATTCCCTCGCACCCCGACGTGTTTCGTTTTGCGTCTCTCTCTCTTTTGGTTCTTAGCGATTTCGCGGACGCGAATTTACGCGTCTGGCGCCCAACCTTAAGCTCGTTTCGTGGAGTGTCGGAGGTGCGGGAGAATCACCGGAGAGGCCTATCACCTTTCTCTCCTTTTCCCCTTTTGATTCGGCACACGCCCCGGACCGCTCCGGGAGTGAAAAAGTCGTGACAAAATTTGGCGCCCAACGTGGGGCGACCGCTGTAAATTGTGCGCTTGGGGGGTGCTCGTCGAAACTGCCACGTCACAATACATACACAATTAAATATATAATATATATTTATGTATAGTAAGAAGTAGGTAAGCTAGGCCGATTCTAACTAGGGAGCAATGAGGGGGGTGAAGGGCGGAGGGGGGGGGTTACCGCGGGGGATGGGGAGGGGGGAACCGCGTATTTCGGGCGCCGCGGGAGAGGGGGAGGGGGGAACCGCGTTTTTCAAGCGCCGCGGGGGAGGGCGAGGGGGGAACCGCGTTTTTCGGGCGCCGCGGGGGAGAGGGAGAGGGGAACCGCGTTTTCCGGCGCCGCGGGGCGAGGGGGGTCCGCGTTTTCCGGCGCCGCGGGGTGAGGGGGTCCGCGTTTTCCGGCGCCGTGGGGCGACCGCGTTTCCGCCGCGCCGCGGGGCGAGGGGGGATCCGCGTTTTCGCCGCGCCGCGGAGCGTTCGCGTTTTCGGGCGCCGCGGGGCGAGGGGACCCGCGTTCGCGTTTCGCCGCGCCGCGGAGTCCGCGTGACGTCACACGACACGCTCGCGTTATCTCTCCCTCGTAGATGTTTCTCCCCCGTCTCCCGTTCGTCTTCTCGTTCGCGCGGTCTCTCTCGCTCCCGTTCGCGTTCACGCTCACGATCGCGTTTAAATAAATTTATATTATACATAGAAAATTTGCTTACCACCGCAGGATTTGAACCAGAAATCCAGAAGGAATATACGGACATGTGTCATGTCTGCGAACAGCGTATAACATCGAGAACAACCCGTGTATTCTGACAATGCATGACGCACAAAACTTTATATGTCCTGGAGTAAAATAAGAGTATATGCAACACATCTTTGTCAGAGGGTGTAACATATTCACTTTTGCTTGATTCAACACTCTGAAAATTTCGTCCGGAATATCCTCATCAGCCATTTCACAATCATAACACGAATCGTCCGACAATAATGCTTCATCATCAACTTCCATTTCTTCCTCGTCAATCATTTCCATCTTGATAAAAAGGGAACGTTTCTCTTACGAGGATGAACCAATTTAATTGATCGAGAAAATCTTGATGCGATCGGAGATCGACGATTCCGATCTCGCGACGGAATAGATATCGCACTATGTCGACTCTCCTCTTATCCAATCTGCTACAGTTTCTCATCTGCGGTTCGCTGATTTTCACAATCTTGAATTCAGAATTACGTATCGGTTTGCAAAGTTTTGCGTACTTGCTCATATCGGTGGGCTTTGATATACTGCTCTTAAAATGGCGAACCAATTGTTGTATAAACCGCACGATCATGCACACCAACCGACTCTCACTTCTAGTCCTCGACTACTGAGCGTACCTTCAAATTCATCCTACTACCTCTCACTATTGTCACATCGTTTGTTTATCATATCTAATTTCATCTCAGTAGCCGTACGGATGCGCCTTCTGAAAAATCTGCGATGTGCAGTTTTGCACGTGTGCAATGAAGTCACCGCGAGACACGTATGTTCTCGAAAACGATATCGCGCCATTGACTTTCGGTAATTTGATCTGTAAAACTGCTATTGAACAGCTATCAAACAACTAAAACAGCTATCAGTATAACTGCGATCTGTATAACCGCTATTGAACCGCTATCAAACTTCTTTTAAACAGCTAAAAACAGCCGTCAAACAACTAAAAACAACTAAAAAACAGCTAAAAACAGCTCTTGAACAGCTAAAAACAGCTATCAAACAGCTATCAAACAGCCATGAAACAGCTAAAAACAGCTAAAAACAGCTATCAAACAGCTCTTGAACCGCTATGAAACAGCTAAAAACAGCTATCAAACAGCTATCAAACAGCTATGAAACAGCTAAAAACAGCTAAAAACAGCTATCAAACAGCTATTGAACCAGGGTTGGCATCAAATTGTCCAAGGTGGAAAAAACCCCCCGGTTTTTTCCACTTTTGTCCGCCCCGAAAGAAATGTATATGATGGACAAAATGGACAAAATTGGAAGAAATTAAAAAAAAAACGCAAACTGAATAAACTCTCAGGAAAAATAAACTTTATTAAATACAAATAAAATATAAATTTTTAAACACCAGTCTATAATTATATAATTAACAAAATTAAAATCTTAATTGACCTAACTGGTTAAATTAAAATAAAATAAATGTTTAAATTAAAAAATGTCCATGTCTTCTTATAATCTCAGGAAAAATAAATTTTATGAAATAAAAGTAAAATGTAAATTTTTAACAGAATAAACACATTTACTTCGCGTCTTTGCCAGTATATGTATAATTAACAAAATTAAATTTTAAATTGACAACTGGCTAAATTAAAATAAAATAAATTTATAAATTAAAAATCATCCATGTCTTCTTTTTGACTAACAATCATATTGAGCATTCGTCGGCTGGCAACAAGTTTTGATGCTTTTTCGATTCCTAGACGATTTCTTAGTTTGGTTTGTATTATTCCAAAATTGGAAAATATTTTCTCTATGGAGGCTGACGAGGCAACACATTTTTGCAAATGTAAGGAAAATTCACAAAATTGTAAATTTACAGTATTGACTTTTAAAAGAGCCTCCCACCATTGTATGGAACTTAGTTGTTCTCTCATTTGATCTTGAAAAAAACTTTTTGGAAACGGAGACATTTTAAGCCGAAATTTTATAAGTAGTGGTAAAAAATCAGACGAAACTTCTTCAGAAAGCCACATACGTCCTGCTTCCTCAAGTTCAGAATCTAGTTGTAAATCCAAATTTTTAGGATTTAATAAATACCCGATAATATGGGCTGGGGTAATACAATCGTCAAATCTTTTTTTAATTAAATCATTATATGGAAGCAGAACGTCATTTGTGGATAATTCTTTTAACTTTAAAAATTCAGTTACAGCATCTGAAAGAGTGGCATTTTCTGACTGTAATTTATTTAAGGCTGCTCGAATTGGTTTTAATTGCGTTATAAGCGACTTTACTTCTTTCATAAGACCAATGTTTTGAATAATATTAACTATATTTCCTTCAACGTTCTCCTCGTGGTCTTCAGCAATTTTTAGATAAAAATCACGGTTAATAACAAAAACCTCTAAACATTCTATAACACTGTTCCAACGAGTTTCCCCTGGTAACTGTGGAATGCGAGAATTTTGAAACTCGGCTAAGAGACCTTTAGCTGCATGATGGTTTCTAAAATATTTGCTTAATTCTACAACTTGTTTAATTATAGTTTTAACATTAGGAAGTTTACAAATATCGCCACATAATAAATTTAAAAAATGCGCCGCACAACCATTAATAATAAAATAAAAGTCAGATTCATTGTTAAGCTTCTTTTGGAGGTCACTGCGCATTTTTTTCATTTTAGCTTCATTATCGGACACAAAACTTTTTACAGTACATCCAAACCTATTTTCTGCTTCCATAATGTCTTTCACAGCCAAATCCAGACAATATTTACTCGTTTTTTGGTTAGAACCAGTTTCATACGATGACAAAAAGAAAGATTTTTCACCATCAGAGACACAACTTGCTATCACTGGTTCATTATGGATAGCAGACCAACCGTCTTGTATCAGTGTAACCGATTTACCATTTAAATGATTTTTTGCGTCTTCCTGGGTTTTGTTATAAATTTTATCTAATAATTCGCCAGCTAGTTTTTTTCTATTAGGTGGAGTGTATCCCGGTCTTAAATCACTTATCATTTTTTTAAAATAAAAGTTTTCAGAATGTCGGAAAGGTACACCAGAAGAATAAAAGTAAGATGCTAAGGATAAATCGAGTTTTTGTTTATCAGCTTCGGTTGTTTTAACTAAGAATTGATTCAATTTTTGTTGTTTTAGTTGTTGAACTTGTACTTGAACATCAGGATTCCTACGCTTTCGGCTAATATTCATATTGATTGCTGGATTATTAGGATCTTCAGTTTCTGGACCCGATGAACCCTCCGTTGAATCACATATATTTTCTTTTGCATCTTGTTTTTTAGTACATTTTTCAAAGTGCTTCCTTAATCGGCAAGCCTTATTACTAACTTCATTTTCGCACACCTGGCACTTCAAAATTGTTTTTGTTCCTTTAGTTATTTCATAAAAATGTTTTCTGATTGAATCTTTTTTTCTACCAAATCTACCAAAGCCGGTGCCGGCGGTGCCGCTAGTTCTTGATTTCTGTTTAAAAACAAAGATATTAAAGTTTCTTTAAATAAAAATAACCCTAACAAAAATAAAAAAGCCTCCAGACACGAATTGCCGTAGCCGTAACATAAGACGTATAGTACGTACCGTCCATACGTAGACGTAACGTAAGAATTGACCAATGTCTGTGACCAATCATATTAAGAACTGTAAACCGTAACGCTGCATTTTCGAGTAGATATGATTTTAATTGGTCAATTCTTACGTTACAGCTGCGGCAATACCTGTCCTGTGTTGGATTGGAGGTTTTGAACCTGAACTCCTGTCTCCTGATCCTAGACTAGAGGCTCTTAAAGTTCCGAAGAATGTACTTACTTTTGAATCAACAGAAATAATAGAAATAGAAGAAGTAGACGATGAATTGCCTAGCCCTGGTTCATTTTCATTTTCCATTTTAAAATAATTTTAAGCACAAAATAATAAGTAGAATAATACTTTTCACCTTGGTATTGGTAAACAGAAATAAGAAATCTAACCTAAAATACAGCACATGTGTCGTGTCTGTCGTGTGGCTAGAAAAAGGACGAAGTTGCAACATTGGTGTCGATCGATATGTCTCATTCATCGATTTCTGTTTTACCGACTTTATTTCGTCTATTTCGTCCATTTTGTCCATTTTGTCCATTTTTTCCATTTTCTTCCAGTGCCCCGAAAAAAATGAAAAAAACTGGACAAAATGCCAACCCTGTATTGAACCGCTATGAAACAGCT
>NW_027270324.1:0-8338 GCF_030848805.1 Temnothorax longispinosus | reverse complement strand
CATGTTACACTATTTGTACACTGTGTGCACTATAAAGACATAATAATAAGCGGGGGAGCACACACTTCTGCATAACGCATAATACGTATAGGCCAGTCAAATTAGACAAAAAAAGGCCTTTGCTCGAAAGTGATGCGAACTTTTTTATTCCTTTTTAGGCGTGTAGGGGGTATTTAGAAAAGCTTATTTCTGAGTTGTCGGGGTTTTTTACCCAGAGCTTTCGAGGGGGGAGGGGGAAACCAAATTTTCGCGGTTTTTTTTTGCATTTATCTTGTTTCGATTAATAGATAGCACTTTTTCGCTCGTGAGAAAGTTGTAGGGCTTGAAAAAACGAAGAAATGAGCGGTGACTCGTTCCGATTCGTCAAAAATTGAGCCCCCCCTTGGGCGAGCCCCCAAAAATTGAGGACCCCAAAAATTCAATGAATTTCGTTGTAATGTGCGGCAAATGGTAGGTATTTTTATCCTCTACAAGTTTCATATTAGTCATTTTTCGATTGCATTTATCAGAAAAGAGACAAAAGCGAAAAACGCGACGAGTTCCGAACGCTCGGCTCGACACGCGCGACTTCCGGAGGCTCCCCTGCAGGGCGATTCTCTAACTCAACGTCCTTAACGACAGTTTCGGTATCGTTGCGCAGCATTTTTATTGTATATAATACCTGCGCAACGATACCGAAACTGGTCGTTAAGGACGTTAAGGAGTTAGAGAATCGCCCTGCTGGGCTCAATTTTTTGACGAATCGGAACGAATCACCGCTCATTTTCTTCGTTTTTTCAAGCCCTACAACTTTCTCACGAGCGAAAAAAATGCTATCTATTAATCGAAACGAGATAAATGCAAAAAACCGCGAAAATTTTGGTTTCCTGTCCCCTCTCAAAAAGCTCTGGGTCAAATACCCCGACAACTCAAAAATAAGCTTTTCTAAACACCCCCTACACACCTAAAAAGGAAAAAAAAGTTCGCATCACTTTCGACCTCAATGTCTAATTTGACTGACCTAGTAAGCATATAACCCGGGAGGCTGGGAGGTAACGACACAAAAGTGTCAGCGATTTGATTAGTCTTGGAACAAAGTAATTTCTCTTGTTTTAATAGTGTTGTTGATGAAATGCAGAGTCTGGCTGCGCTGTCTCGCTGGAATGAGCGTTGCGACGCCTTTGATCTTGTCGTAAAAACACTTATTATGTTGGAAGAATTTGATTAGTGTACGCTGAGTTTTTATATATTTATTGTTTTTTGTATAAAGAAATGTTTTAGAAGAGTCTGGCATGCAACTGACACTGGAAAATGAGTCTGGCAAGCCTCCCAAAGTCGTTGTAAAAAGTCGATTTGTAGAATCATTTGATTATTAGAGCTGTAACTTGTCAAGATGGTAGTTTAAATATATAGAATTATAAAAAAATAAGTCTGGCTACTTGTACTGGCTGGAAAATTGGTGTGGCACCCCCTTTAAAGTCGTCTGCACGAGCGCGCCGGTAGCTCGTTGCCCGCCGTATCTCTAAATATTATTAACGCATTACTCATTGAAAAATATTTTACTTGTCCAAAAGGAAAAACGTAAATGATTTCGTACTTAAAGTGGAATGATGTGTAATTAATTATGTAATAATCAGAAATAAAGGAATTTAAAAATAAAACTATATTTTAAAGTAGTCAACATTATGCAAGTATATACGCTTATAAAAAATCAATTAACTTTATTTATTAAAATTATTAATTTATTCATCTGGATAATCTGTAATCAAACTTTCAATTTCTGACGAACTTTCATTTTCATCATCGGTGAGCTCGGTGTGTTGTCGGTATATCGTTATCGGATTCTTCTTTGATTTCCTTTGATTGAGTACGTTCATGATCTGAAAATAATTCAAAGTTGAATTTATTATTAAAATTACACGATTTTAATAAGCTGCGAGATAAAAACAAAACTTTTACGAACTAAACTAATTAACTCGTTTTATTGTAAAAAAATAATTATTATCTTAAAATCATATTTCTAAAGTCTGCATGATTAAAGATTTATTAACAGTATTTCAACCAAAATTCTTTATATTTTTATAAACTAAAATATAATATTATAAATGAATAATAAGTTATTATAATAATAAGCATCTTTATTAATTTCAAATTATTTGTTGCATCATTATTATAACTTTATTATTAGTTTATTTATTCAAAATTAATTTTACATTCATTTAAAATAAAATTAATTTATGAAATATACCTTCATTTTTTCCTCATTCGATTCAAGTAATATATCGCTTACGAACGGGGGCAGGTGCACTCCTTCGAACCAAGTAAACTCGTACTTTCGTCAACTTCTTTCCAGCCATTCTCACTCGGAGACAAATTTGTCATATGCTGCAAATAAGCATATCTCCAAATGGTTGCGATGTATGACGCTCTCAAAAGTTGTTGCTTTAATTCGAATTGACATGGAGGTATATTTGATCCGTAACTATATGGTCGGACCATGTGTCACGTTTGCAAACGGTTTGACGACAGCGTTCAATTGAAGCTATATAATATATGTATATATAGTCCGAGAGCCCACCGCAAAAATTTGGGTCCATCGCTTTTATGGATAAATTTACTTGCAAAAGGTAGTTTATAAGTCGTATTATCATAAACGATTGTCAGCCAAACTCGTACCCCCTGCGTTATGAGCAATAAAAATTTATTAACAATTGGATTTCTAAGCGATTTGGGTCCATCGCTTTTATGGACGAAACTTGTTTCATTCGAAAGGGCATCAAATTCCCTTTCAGAAAATACCCGGCTGATTTGCCCTGGCCCCTGCAAACCCAGGCTGATCATGATTTTTGACTCAACGCGCGAGTCAGATCGAGCGTGGCGTTTGAAATGCGCGCCGTAAACAAGGACAGAGCGTCACGCTTTTATTTATACTTTAGATACTATCTAATATTATAAATTTTTAAAGATCATAATTGTTGTTATTGTTATTATTTAACGTTTATGATATTATAATATTGTGTAGGGATTATGAATATTTTGATTTTTTTTATCATTCATATTATTATATTTTATATGTTAACTAGCTGGTTACCCGTGCTTCGCCCGGGAGTCGTTTTAAATAATAAATAATTTTTAATTTAAATCTTGGTTTTACATTATTATATTAAAATGGTGGACTTCCACACCACCCTTGAGGTTCCACCTATTGGCGCGTTAGGTTTTTTATAGTAGACCTTCGCCTTAAGCCCTATTATACTACTTCTCATATTATATGATTCTTGCCTAACGCAGATTATTACTGCTCATTATGTATAATGCATTTTGTCTGCAATTACTGCTCCAATCGCAGAATGCATTTCTGTCCCTCTTTATTTTATTTCATTTATTAATTTATGATAATATGTCGTTTTTTTCCCTTGAAACAATAAAGTAATCACTGCGCATTGCGCAGAATGCATTTTGTCTGTTCTTACTGCGTCAATCGCAGAATGCATTTCTCTCTGTCCCTCTCTATTTCACTTTTATTTATTAATTTAAAATAAATAGTATGTATTTTTTCCCTCTTAATGATAAAGTAATCACTGCGCACTGCGCAGAATGCATTTTGTCTGTAATTACTGCGCCAATCGCAGAATGTATTTCTCTATCCCTCTCTATTTTTTATTTATTTTTTATTTATTTTTAATTTAGGATATTATATATATAAGATATATCTTATATATATATATTTATAACTATATACTCTAAATATAATACATAAACAAAAATTCTATAATTATTAATAGTCATGTTTACATAAATTTTAATTTTAAATAATTAACAACTTCTTGCGCTAACTTATTTCCGGTCATTTAATAAACCATTGACTTATCTTTTCAATATATTCAATGTGGGATTAACATCTGTTATTCTTATATAATTTTGTTAACAACTTTTTTTCCTACTTAAGGACCTCTTTATAGACCACATTAGTAGTTTTCCCCTCAGGTGCTAGAATCACCAGACTGCTAGGTGAGCTTACCCTTGAGCAGGCCACGTAAAACTGCCCATGTGAGAAACAGTCCTCACTTAAATCAATCCCTGCTACTTTCAGCGACTGTCCCTGTGACTTATTAATGGTCATCGCAAAACAAACCTTGATAGGAAATTGCAGCCTTTTAAACTCGAAAGGGTACTCTGATGGTATGAGTGGTATGCGTGGTATAAACACTGTATCTCCCCGAGCACAGCCGGCTGTTGGTGCATTATACCGTCCTCCATGAGCATCAATGGGCTTCCTATCTGAATGAATAATAACTTCGAAATTTTGCAAATTGTAGGTACTTTTTCTATAGTAGTTTTTAGGTCTTTTATGTAGCTATTGACTTCATGTAGCATCCTCTGCAATTCTTTAACTAATTTCTGTTTGACATCTGGAAAATTGTTGCATCTCAAGCGCACTTCCCTTTCGTCCTCACCCACGAAATAAATTTGTAGGAATTGGGCTTCTTGCTCAGATGCTGGCAGCAGGCTTCCTACCAAGTGATATACCTGCCCCTGAACTTTAAAGGTCGGTATGAAGCCGTCTTGTTGAACCTGCTTGGCTCCGAATGATGTCATGTTGAAGCAGCCATTATACTTCCGAACACGATTCATAAAGTGGACGTGCTCAGAGGGGCTACCCCATTACCAAATGCTGTAGAGAGGCTCGGGCAGAGGTTGAAAAGGTGAAAGCTGCACCTTTCCATCATTACAACACATGCCAGGAGCCTCCTCCTTCCACTTAAGGGCATTGCAGTACTTACACTTCTGGCTCATGGTACCCAGAGCTATAATGCTGTCTGCCTCATAATCCACATCAGGATCATATGCCATGCCTGAATAAGCTTTTACCTTCCACGGAAGTGCTCGCCTTTCTAATCGTTTTCCAGAATTGCTTAATTCATATCGAAACTCTATCGCTCTGTGCACCTCAGGGTTATTTTTTTGGTATCTTGCCACCGCTGCTCTATGCACCTCCGGCTTATTTTTTGAGTACCTAGTTACCGCTGCTCTGTTCACCTCAGGGTTATTATGCGCATATTTTCTTGCCGCATCTTGAAGTTGCTTCTTCCTTTTAACGTTAGTATATCTAGCACGACGTTTGCCAGAAGCCTTTTTGCTACCAAAAAGAGATGATGGTTGTGAAATATTTGAGGCATGATCATACTGAAAAAAGAGTGGTGTAGTGGTCAATTCTTCATTTTTACGTGGCACGTATGCATCGAAATGTCCTTTAGAAAGGTCCTGCGTAAAGCGCAGCCTCTTAACAGGGTGACCTTCAACACCAAAACTTTTATAGAGCTCACCATTGCGGTAAACCTCGAAAACAAACCCAAATAATTCACCAGCCGCCACCAACTCGCATAAACCACCATAAGTAAATGGTTGAGACATGTGAGCGAGATATTCAGCAGAGCTGGTATAATTGTCCCCCTTGCTGTCGTGAGACATAATGGAAAATTCCTCCCAATTATCCACCACATGTTTCACGATTAGTTCACGCACATCGCTAGCCATTAACTGATTGTAATACATAAGATATGAGAGAGATCGGAACAGGCAAGCTCCATCCCCTGTGATCGGGACAATAGTGTGAGGCACCATCTCTCCATTAACATTTAAAAACTCATATGCCATACCGACTTAAAAAATAATAAACTGTATTAGATTTAATAAAAAAATCCTTAAAGCCGTTTTGCATCCTCTTCCAATTTCCATAAAAAATAATAAAATAAGCAGTATTTCATGCGTTTTACTGCTTTTAAATAGATCAAATAACAGTTTATAGTTAGTATTAAAACTGTACAATTAAAGCAAAAACGATCCAACTGTACAATTCAAGCAAAAACGATCTATTACTTGAATAACTGCTCAGATTGATAATATAAGCAGTAT
Source organism: Temnothorax longispinosus (assembly GCF_030848805.1). Classification (NCBI taxonomy): domain Eukaryota; kingdom Metazoa; phylum Arthropoda; class Insecta; order Hymenoptera; family Formicidae; genus Temnothorax; species Temnothorax longispinosus. Next base: position 2,443 of record NW_027270324.1, on the reverse strand, counting down.
TGTGAAACTATATAACTAAAGCAAAAAACAATTCTATTACCTGAATAACTGCAAACATGAAATAAAAACGTGAAAGATACTTTGTAATATACACACACACTTTCTCTCTCTCTATCTCTCTCTCTCTCTGAATAACTGCGAACACGATGTAATGTCGAAAAATGTGAGATATTTTTTTTTTAATCTAATATACGCCCTTCTTCTCTCTCTTTCTCACGCTTCTTAATCAATTACAACTCACTGCAAAATTGTGAAACAACATATAAAATGTTTGACACATTCATGATTGTATCCTTACTTAGTCACATTCCTATTCTCTCTCTCTCTCTCTCTCTCTCTCTTTCAATACTTTACATATTATAGCCAATCAAAATGTATACTCTAGGACGTATTGTTACATGCGAGGACCGATTTCCTCGGTGCAATGGTAAATAGCAGGACCACCAGTTTAACTATTTTTTAATTAATTCATCTGTAAACGATACGTCGTAGAGTATACATTTTTGATTTGGCTAAATATGTAAACATTAAGCAATTAAAACATACTAAAAACAATAATATAGGCATTTTATAAAATATAAATAAATAAACATACTGAAATAATATTTTTATTTTATAAATACCTTATTTTCTCTCTCTCTCTCTCTCTCTCTTTCTCTCTCTCTCTCTGTCTCTCTCTCTCTCTCTTTCCCTTATTTGGAACAATTTCTTTTCTTTTCTTTAATTTTTATCTTTTTCTTTACGAATATATTCTATAACCTCGTAATGTTAAACCATTCGCACTATAACGGTTTTGACAATTTATAGTGAAGTTTGAAATCTTAAGGTGCGATTTCATGGGCGTCAGTTGACGCGCGTCAAGACGATTTTGTGACGTCATGTTGTTTCTGCGTCGACGCTGAAGAAGTTCAGATTTTCCAACTTCTAGCGTCAAAGTGTCATGTCGGTTCGTTAAAAAATCGCGAACTTTCTAAACGCAAAATAGGAAATATCGCGTGGTAAAATCCATGCACTGCACGATTCTCAAAAATCTCTGTGCAACCCAGTATTTCTTTTTTTTATATTTCCTCCTTTTATTTTCTTCAATTGCAGCTATCACGGCAAAATGCTGCTGCTATACGTCTTTTTTGAATTTCTGAATTTCTTGAATTTATAACATTTGCACATTCTACCATCCACTCATAATATTTCATTGACGGCGAACACATTTTTTCGAAAACTACTGCAATAAATAATAACACTGCAGGTTATGTGTATCAATTTCTCGACGCGAGTTCCAAAAATTGACGCATGGTCAATTGACACATTGACGCTTCTTCATTGCGCGTCAGAATATCGGCGTCAACTGACGCCCATGAAAAAGCACCTTTACATTTAAAAAAATATTAGTGTACTATGTTCAACGTGCATGACGTCACCGCAAATCGCGCGCGCATTATTATCGATCGATTTAGTATGTAGCTATATTTACATAATATGAAAAAAAGACTGTATTAGCTGATGATTTCACAATCACATATTAATTCTGCATTTTCAATTATGTAATAGCTTAATAATAACATGATGAGTTAAAAATATGTCATACAAAATTTATGCACATAATTTTAATTCTTGGATTTCTATTTTATATTCCTGCAATTATTATTATGTTAAAACATGATATTGTATATACATACAATATTTATTTATCAATTCTTAATGAATAGTTACAGTTATGAAAACTATATACACGTTAAAAAACGTATATAAAAACTAATATGTGCTCCTAGGATGTGTAATGTATATTTATTGAAAAAATTTTGTAACCGGAAAAAAAAACTTCTTTCTTATCATATTTTGATAAAAATAATCTCATCAAACCTAAAAGACCTTTTAACCCTTTTCACCCCCTTAGAACACATTTTAACTCTTTCACCCCCTTAGGGGTTGAATTTCTAAAAATTCTTCTTATTCATATACTTTTGATAAAAATTTTTGATAAAAATTATCTCATCAAGCCTAAAAGATATTAACGAATCCATGAAAACACAATTTACCCCTTTTCACCCCCTAGGGGTTGAATTTCTAAAAATCCTTTCTTAGTTACATGCTGTTTGATCTACAATTCTTGAAATTCAGTGAATATTTCCCGAAAAATTAGAAAAATTAGAAAAAAACCGGTTTCCAGAAAATCGGTAACAAAAAACTATACACATAGTGGCACTCCCCGGAAAATTCTACCCCTATTTCATATACTTTTGATAAAAATTCAGTTCAGAGGTTTGGGCTGGGCGTTAATGAGTCAGTCAGTCAGTCAGTCAGAATAATCGTGAAAAAAAACATTTACCCCTTTTCACCCCTTAGGGGTGGAATTTCTAAAAATCCTTTCTTAGTGGGTGCTTACGTCATGAGAGGAATACACCCTCCAATTTCAAGTCTCTAGGTTCAGGGGTTTGGCCTGGGC
>NW_027270323.1:0-8296 GCF_030848805.1 Temnothorax longispinosus | reverse complement strand
GGGTCGATTGTGTATCTCTGTCGAACATTCTCACTTTTCACACTTTCATCTCACCGCCATCTCACGGGAAGGAATACGCGCGATTGGCTATGATCCAAGTGAAAATATGACATCCCTATGCTCACGTGAGCGAACTTCACGCGGCCATCCACGGCGGAATTGTCAAATCGCCATTTGTCTCTTTTTTTTCGTATATTATCGTATATTATTGTGCATGATTATCGTGTTTTATCGAATATACGACTATTACAATGAATGTCACTGAAAAACAAAAAGTATGCATAATTCGTTTTATGCAACGGTATCCTGATTTTGGTCGTGGTCGTTTAAGATATAACGGTGAAAATAAACGAAAAATTGTAAGTGTTATGAATGACAATTAGATCTATTACAAATATATTTTTTTATAAGTAGTATTATTATAAATGTTATTTGTGTATGTCATTTATATTGTTTAAACATTTGTAGGATGAACTTTGGGAAAAATTATCATTATCTTTAAACACAGCAGGATATGGACCACGGAAAACAGCAAAGGAATGGGCTAAGGTAATTTTTAATATATTACATAGTACATAGTACTTATGAATATGTAAGAGCTTATAACTTAATAATATATAAGAACTTTTATCAAACAAAGACATGAAATTACAAATAAGAATTTTTGCTTACGATATAACCTATAAATGCAACTTATTCTTTTCTATATTCATAGTAAGAAGAAGCCCATTATCTCTTTTTTCATATTTTTGTTATAACTGTGTAACAATTTTTTAAACAACCTATGTTTATACATTTATTTCTTAATTATGGCCATACATATTATAATTTAATTGTTAAACCTGGAACTTATTGTGTGTATGTGTGTGTGTGTGTATATAGAGTTGTATAAATAAGTAATAAGTTCCAGCGCTACAAAAAAATATCTGTCATTTTAATATTTATCAGTTTTGGGACACTGTATATATTTACTTTTTAACTATGTAACTATGTAAAATTATTATTTATTGCTTATCGTATTTCTTGTAGACGTGGAGAGACTGGAAATCTAATACCTTAAAAAAGGTGGCAAAGCACAAGCAATATATGATGGGGACAGGTGGCGGATCACCAAAAGATTTGCAATTATCTGCAACAGAGGATGCCTTAATAAAGTTTTTAACACCTGATGCTAGTGGTTTAAAAGATATTTCAGAAGGTGGATTTACAGATGTAATGCCAAGTTATGATAATAATAAAACTCTCAGTTTATCTACTTCATCATATAACATTAATGAAAAACAAGACGAAACAGAAGATATATTTTTAAATGATAATTCCAATGATGAACTTTTGGAATCATATGAAGCGCATTCTCCTATTCAACAAAATAAGCAGCATATGGAATCAGTATCTATGTTATCATCAAATACTAATATGCAGAATATACGCAATATACATGTAAAACAGAGAAAGCGTAGTATTGAGCCAAATACAAAAGTGAAAAAATATGATGAAACATTTGCTTTATCATTACATAACGTGAAGAATGTACACCAAAATAAGGAAAATTTGGTATGCATAAGATCCTTTTTGGACACGCGTTATAGTATTATTTTTTTTTATAAGTATGGATTAATATAAATTTAATTTTATTGTATTTTATTTAAATATTTGTAGGAACAAGATAGTAAAACAACTTGTGAAACAACTGTTTCTTTAGATGATACAGAGAAATATATTACAAAACGTTCAGAAGGTATACCAAATCTTTTAATAAAATATATCTAAATATTATTTTTTAATTACTTTTTTTTATTATTTAGGTGCAAAGAAACCACGGCTTATGGCAACAGCAATTAATTTATTAGAAAAGAAATCAACTTTATCTGAGAATATTAAACAAGAAATGTTGGATTTGAAAAAAGAAAAGTTAGCATTGAAAAGAGAAGAAGTAAATACCTTTAAAGCAATTTTGCAGCAACTACAAAATATGAATGACAACGTGACATCTTTGCGAGAAGACTTATGTCCACAATACCTGACAACAGATGTTCAAGAGGGTCAAGAGGTTGAAGATGAGGTTCAAGAGAGTTGTCTCTCTCCTTAAACTAACCACAGATACATCGTCAATTTTGTGATGTATGCATACATTATTATTTTTACTTATATACTACAGTTTATTTAGTTGAAGTATTAAGTATACATTATTTGGTTTGCTCATTTTTTTTGTTTATTTGTTCTGTTTAGTTTATTGGATTTATATTAATGAAATCAAATACAGAACACGAAAACTGGAGAGTACCTAGTCTAATGCATATTATATTTTTGTAAAACACAAAGTCAAATATGTGATATCTATTACTGTGATCACATCTTGAGTTTAAGTTAGATGAGACTGAGTGTTACAATTTATTACTCCAGTTAATATATTTTTATACGCTTAACAAAGTTTGATATTCTAGATACATTAGAAATAATATAAGTTGCATATTATTAATTAAAAAAAATAGTCGTATGCATAAATATTTTTATTAAACACAACGTCAGATATGTGATCTATTACTGTGATCACATCTTGAGCTTAAGTTAGGTGAGACTGAGATTGTTGAGATTTATGACTTCAGTTAATTGATACATTTTAATATGCTTAAGAAAGTTTATTGATATTCTAGATACATTAGAAATAAAAGTATACGTTGCATACATATTATTAATGAAAATAAATATTACTTTAAATATTCTGTTTTTATTACAAATGTATATTAAGAATCTTATTACTAAACTATCTGTACAGCAGTATATGCATATGTATGTTTAAAATAAAAAACTATTCAAAATACCATCTAACAATATTTCTTCGTATTTGTTCAGCATCATTTTCATTAACATCATTACATGGTATTGGTGCTTCTTGATCTATGTCCTCTAAGTATATTTCATTTGGTGGAATTCTCCATTTTACAGCAATATTGTGTAGAACACAACATGCATTTACAATATGAGCTAAAAAAAAAGAAATACGATAATAAATACTAAAACAAAGCTTCCTCTATGAGGAAGCAAAAACATTGTTTTTTTATTTAGAGGAAATTATGCTTAATACCTGCAAATTCTGGCTGATAATGCAATGCCCTTTCTTTTCGTAAACATCGCCATCGGCCTTTTAAAATACCTATACATCTTTCCACAGCACATCGTGCTGTTGTTATATGTTGTGTATATCTAAATTCTGGAGATCCCATAGGTGCATTTAAGATTGGTTTTAACAGAAAAGGCATAAGCGGATATGCAGAATCTCCTATAACACATATTAAAACGCATAATTTTATAATATTAAATCATAAAAAATAAGTAAATCTATTAAATAATACTATGTAAATATATATAAGTTAATAATATATTATTAGCTATACCTATAAGCCATGAACCTCTTTCGCCTGCTTCCTGCCGTCTTTCTAAGTGATGGAACAAACGCGAAGAACGAAAGACTCTCGAGTCATGCGTCCTTCCTCCATGCATCGCATTTACCGCTAATATTTCATTGCTGTATGAAGACACCTAATATAGAAAGATATAAATATAAATTATTGTATTTCTATTTGCAATAACATCGCATTTATTATTATTACTAAGCACTTCTTATCGTTTCTATCGTGCATATTATCTTTACTTTATATGTTATATTATTTTATACGTACAAGCATCACATTTAAGGAATGATATAACTTCCTATTAATAAATAAGTGTTCTCGCTCAGTTTGTGGAGGAAAGATAGCTATATGACTCCCATCAATAGCTCCAATCACTCCTGGAAATCCAGTTTTTTCGAAAAATCTGACATTAAAGATAAAATATTAAATTTTAACAATTTTTATATAAAATATAATACACTTCATGTGTATTGTTCATATACTTACTCTTCTTTAATTTGTTGTTTTCTTCTATCTGATGTTGGAAACTTAATCCATTGTCCCATAATTCTGTTAAATGCATTTATTGTAGCATGAATAAAAACGGAGATTGATGTTTGACTCATGCATGACAAAAAATCCTGCCCGACTTTTCTTTGATAAGAACCGGATGCGAGAAAATGAAGTGTTGCAAATATCTAAAATTATAACAATTAAAAATATGAATAAAATAGAAAAAGAATAAATTAGAAAGCTATACTTACTTGCAAATTTTGAGGAATTGCTGTTGTTCTTTTTGGAACTGGCATGAAATTGATTAATTCTTCTATTAGTTGTTGAGTTGCTACCTTGGGCAATCTTAACATATATAAATATTGTATAATGTATATATGTGTAACATGATAACAATAAAATATATAATATAAAATTATTAAAAATACATATAAATAAATTACTCAATTTATGTGTAAATTGGGGTGTAAATTATATGATATTGCCAATTATGTAATATATAACATTGCAATATATATAAAATTGTAATATATAATAAAATATAATTTGCTTTTATCTTACCTATACAGTTTGAGAAATGAACTGTCTGGGATATCAAACGGATTTTGAGTATCCCTTAACCTTCTTCTTATTAAATTTAAATTATTTTGCCGCTCCTTATTCATATTTCTTTCTTCTTCTTCTTCTTCTTCTTCTCCCATCAATAACATAGCAACGACATAATCCATCTTTTAGCTTTTAGCGTCTGTTTTCTATTGCTCAGACTGACTGCACCAATATTTTCGACACAATTTGGCGTTATTCGACACAAAATTTCTTGTCGAGTAATCTCACGTGAAATATCCCGCACTTTCACTATAGTGAAACTTACCCAATCAAGAAAATGCTCACTTTTGTCATTTTCACTAGGTTTCGAGATACACAATCGACCCCCAGAGACAAATATTGATCCTGACGTAGCCGCAATTGCACCGCATCTTTTGGAAACAGCTCCTATCCTTTTTACTTCAAATATGACGGACAATGAAATAAAAGGTAAATAGTTTTATAAATATATTTATAAGCAATTTGTCTCACTATTTAACGTAATTAATATTCTTATGTATGATAAAAGCATTTGACAAAAAAATGTTACAAGTTCTTATACTTAATTTTATTTAATTCAAATATATTTTATTTGTTTCAGAGATGGAAAAACAGACTTTGAAGATTGTAACAGATAATGATTCGACCATTGTCATATCTGAAAGTAATGACGACGAGGCAACAAATGAAAATAAAATACAAGAAGGTATGTGAAATTGAAATAGATTAAAAATGAAATATATTTATATCATACACCATTATCCTTATATACAAATATAGAAAAATCTTATTTATTAAAAAAATTTATATTAATTTTGTGTTACTGTCTATTTTGTGTTTCACAAGATTATGTAATTATATATCCGTAATAAATATATTTCTATGTTTAAAAAGTAAAATTGTTTACAGTTAAGAATTTAAATTGATTATTATTCATTTTCAGTTGACGTAACAATTGAAGATACAACACAAGATAAAGAAAATCAAAATATCGATTTTTCCATTCAAGGTAATTACATAGATATGTGATTCTTACTGATTTCTTTGCTGATCAACTAATGTAATACTGTTATATTTACAGCGGGTGTTTTGAAGAGAAAAAAGGGTTTGGATACTGTTTGTAAACGAAATACAAAAATGACCAAAGTAGAGACAAATATTACTGAAACTTCTCTTAACAATAAAAGTACTGTAAAGATCGAAAGAATAAAACAAATTATAGAACAAGAGAAAGAAGTGGCAGAAATACAGAAAGCTCACGAGAAAAGAATGGCTGTATTGAAAGAAGATTTTCATAATAAAATACATGCTCTAGAAATTAGAACAGCTACTGCAAAGGCTGAACTAGCTGAGTTACAGCTGCGAAAAGAAAAAGAGAAATATGCTTCTTCAAAAGCATAGACTAAAGTTCCTTAAAATCAGAAAAGTTTAAAGTATTTTATTTTACAAGTATTTTATAGTATAAGTTGTTAAAAATGAATGATATTATTTTTTTAAAAGTGTTAATCACTACAAATGATAAAAGATTATTTTTGTTTATAAGTGTTAGTCACTATAAATAATAAGATTTTTTTGTTTAAAAGTGCTAGTCACTGAAAATGACAGATTATTTGTGTTTATAAGTTTAGTCACTAAAAATGATGACAGATTATTTTTTTAAATAAGTGAGTCACTAGAAATAATAAGAGATTATTTTTTTATAAGTGTCATAAAATGAAAAGATTATTTTGTACAAGTAGTATTATTATATAACAAGGTAAAAAGTGATATTAAAGTAAATAGATTAATGATTTGTGTTTCTTTTTAAAAGATATTAAAATAGTATGTTATAAAAGTTTATTGAAAAAAATTACATTGATATTGTATCAATAAAGTTTAAAATAGAACAAAAAATTGTGTTGGTTAACTGCTTTTTATATTCATTACATCATGTATATAATAAATATTATCTGAATAGTCTTTCTATGAGTGCTGCTCGTATAGCAAAACCCTCGCCTGGTTCCCAATGTGGTTCATCAACTGGCACTTCCATTTCATTATCTTCCTCAATGATTTCTTCTTCTGGTAATACGTCATTAAAAATTAATGAAAGATTATGTAGCACAGCACAAGCAACTACAATTGTGGTTGAACATATTAATTTGTTGCTTAATCCTCTAGACAAACACGGAAATCTGCGCTTCCATATTCCAAATGTCCTTTCGACAATTATTCGTGTTCTCCTATGAAGTATAGTATATTATAACTGTAATAAAAAATATATTATTATTTGTTGGGTTTTTATGGACAATGGATGAATATAATATAAAATTAAAGACACAGTATACTAACGTGATTTCTTCATCTGTCTGTGGATTCGAAAGAGGAGTTAAAAGGAATGGTAGACAGGGATATCCAGCATCTCCTACTAAAACGCCTGATAATTGACCTTGAGTGTATGTCATATATGTATAATCTAGAATTTTGGAAAATTCTACTATCGTGTTGGCTTCCAGGCCATTCTGGGACAATGTCTAAAAATTCTGTTCTGGGTCCAACAACAGCCTGCGTATGTACATATAAAACTACTAATTTTTAATGTTCTACATGTTTTACTGTTCAAAAATCAACAATTTTTGTTTATTAAAATTATGCTATGCAATTAAAATTCAAACTATGCTATTACATTAAAATTTTATATTTACATATATGTAGTTACTTACCTGTACGTTCAATGAAAAGTATCCTTTTCGATTTCTATAAACTTCGTCAATGTTCTGGAACCTGGTATGGACTAAACGCACATGTGTGCAGTCAATCGCTCCATCAATGCCGGGTAAACCAATGCCTCCATTGCGACGTCCTATATCTCTAAAAAGCCTATGATTTTCTCTTGTAGCATCTGGTGTGACAGGCATTTTTATAAATTGCTTGAAAAACCTTGCTAGAAGTACAGACACTCGGAATACTACTCTTGATACAGTTGGCTGTGAAACGATTATAGTGTCTCCAAGTACTTGCTGCACAAATATTAAAATGTTATCTGTACAATATTTTTATAAATAATTGTTATTTAATTTTCAGAAATAATTATGACATATAATTATTAAACATCTTGTTATATATATATATAATCATAATATATTTTATCTTTTAACGTACCTGAAAACTGCTTGTGGCATAGAACCGTAGACATATTAATAATTGAAATATCGGAGGTATAGGAAGACCACGGTTATTAAGGTATAAAAATCCTTCTTCAATTTTAGGTTGAATTCCATAAAGTATAGAATCTTTGTTAAATCTGAAACGTCTTTTGAACTCTCGATTGCTGTAAAACTCAAACGAATTTAGCCAATCTCTAATGTATCTTTTTGGAACACGTACATCATTCTCATCCTCATCATTGTCAGAATCACGGTCAGAATCTATTTCGTACAGTTCAATATTTCTTATGTTGTCTATTTCCATATTACATACAATTTTTACTGCCAAGATTTCACATATAAAGCAAACAGGAATATCTTAAGTCCTCTATGACCACGACTTGACCAAGATCGTCTTATTCAACAACATATATGTCAAATAAGATAATCTTAAACGACTATGAATTCGATAGAAATAGCATAGCCTTAAGTTACTACTTATATCAATGAGACATGTTTATGAATTATATCAAGACGTTCTAAAATAAGATTATCTTCGATAAGTTATATCTTGAGGTTATACTCAAGTCTTGTCTTATTTTCCAACTATGAATCTAGAGAGCATCTTAAGACCGAACTCAAGACGGTCTTCGAAATAAGAACGGACTATGAATACCGCCC
>NW_027270322.1:2500-8339 GCF_030848805.1 Temnothorax longispinosus | reverse complement strand
TCTTCATCCAAACAAATTTATATGACTTGTCCTTGGCCGTGCGCCTGGTCAGTTGCAGCAAATCATATGTGGCCTTGGATAGCATTTCATTTACATGTATATTGCGATTGGAATTATTTCCACAGACCTCGCTCTGCTTGAGCTCCCGCTTTGCACGCGCCTTCAATAAAACTGTTCGCTGAACAGCGTCAGAGGACAGGGTGACAGCAATAGAGCCAGTCTCGTCCGTTCGCGGGGACCACCGCCTTGTGTGTCTTCCGCACCATAGGTCTAACATTCAAAATATGGCATGAGAGATCCTTTATGTCAAGCGATTCAAACACATTCTGAACCAACCTAGCCGGTGTGATCGGTAAAGCCGCAGGCACTCCCGATATGACTAGCTCATTATCGATATGCTTGTCAGTCGTGGAGATCGACTGAGCCGATCTTAGATTTCTGAACTCTCCGACTTCACGCTCTAATGCAGAGACAGTTTGTTCAAGTTCAACGATGCGTTTGCTGTTTTGTGACGCTATGTCCGCGATACGACTAAGATCGTTGAGCTTGTCCGTAATTTCCTTGTTGGTACGCTGTTGACTCTATAAATCCAGCCAATCTATCTCCCAGACTCTGCAGCAGCTCATTCGTCGTGGCTTACAGGCTCAATTGAGTACGGGAGTCGACAGAAGAGGCCATGTTTTCAAAATTGAATGTTTGCGCGCTATTTTCAGTTCCCGGTGTGAGAGGAGGTATGTCTAATGACGCTAATAAGAATCTACAGCAAGTGTCCGCGTATCTAGTTATTGAAAACGACCTGACGCAACCAGGATGAAATACCCTTCTGCACTCCTCTCTCTGCACTCCTCTATGCAGAGACTCTAGATAATATCCCTTCTGCACTCTTCTCTGAAAGAGAGAGAGAGGGAGAGGGAGAGGGAAAGGGAGAGGGAGAGGGAGAGGGAGAGAGAGAGAGAGAGAGAGAGAGAGATTGATTGATTGATTGTTTATTATGCCCAAGCAATAGCTAAAGGGCAAAGAATGAATACAATATGCAATGAACACATGTAAATAGAACCTGTTCATACTCTCTCCCAAACAATACGCACTTAAAACTAACTTACAACTAACTCGCTTTAAAAATTAATGCAACTTAAAACTAAGAGAATAACGCTACGCAAAAATAACTACAAAGAAAAAAATATAGAAATACAGCAATTTGCAAGAACAAAAGTCCAAAAGACCCACTACTCAGATTCAGACAAAAGCAAATACTCACGAAGAAGGCTTTTGAATAATGCAAGAGAAGATGCAGATGTAATTTCATCGGGAAGAGAATGCCAAAAATATATGAAAGAAAGTTGGAAGGAATTTCTATAGGTGACCGTTCTGTGAGCAGGAATATGAAAGATTTGAGGAGACAAAGCAGCCAGTCGGTCAGATCTTCTGAGTAATGGGTCAAGTGGAGTGAAAAGTTCGCTTAAGTACAAAGGTGAAGACAAATAGAGTATCCGATACATCTGATACCCGAGAAAGTACCGCCTTCTGTTTTCCACCAAAAGCCATCCCAGGCGACGCCTATACTGAGTAATATGCTCATCCCGCCGCAAGTTATATATGAATCTAATGCAGCAATTCACTAGTCTCTGTAATCTGGTGTTTAGTTCATCACTCAAGCCATGATAGACTAGGCAACAATAATCTAAATGGGGTAGAATTACCGTCGTCACAAGCTTAATCCTCAGCTCAGTAGAGAGTTTTTATTGAATTTCAGCTTGTGTAACGCCCAGTGAACTTTTTGCGAAACATGCATGATATGCTTCCTCCAAGAGAGATTAGATTCAAACCAAACACCAAGATTTCTCACCTCACTAACAAATGGTAATTGTATGTTGTTAACAATTATAGGAGGAAGAAGGTTGAAATCAATGTTGTTGACATTTCTACTGCCAAATATTATAACCTTAGATTTGGCAGGGTTAAGTTTCAGACCGTTTGCCGATGCATAATCGAAAATAGCATTAGCGTCCACAGAGATTAAGTTAAGATTGTGAAGAATGTCGGAAGGTGGACACGCACGATAAATCTGGATGTCATCGGCAAACATCATGTGTTCTGTATATAACAAGACCTTACTTATATCATTAATATACAGGGAAAATAAAGGTGGACCCAGCACAGAGCCCTGAGGTACACCACATAACGTAAATAGCCACGACGAGAGATTACCAGCATCATCGGTCACAGCCTGAGAACGACCCGTTAAGTATGAATAGATCCATATGAGAACAAGGTCAGAAAAACCTAACTCTTTCAGTTTAATCAGAAGTTGAAGATGCGGGACTGTGTCAAACGCCTTACTGAAATCGAAAAGGACCATAATCATTACCAGCCCACCGTCAATCGCCCTCTTAATGGCTGTTTTCCAGCAAGGTGACACGGTGCGACACTGTGCGACACACTCGAACACTGTGTATGAGTGTTTGTTGGAACGCAAAACTCGACCATTGTGGACACATTTATATTTTCGCAAGGATTTTTCACCAGAATAATTTTAAAGCAGTAAATAAGTTATGTTTAATGTGAAAGCAGTAAAAAGGTTATGTTTAAACAAATAAAATAAATAAAAAACTAGTGCTGATATAAAAAATTGGCAACAATGCCTACAGAACACACTCGAACTCTACACCGATGCTGTGTCGAGATGTGCTTCGCTGTGTCGTTGTTGGAAAGCACTGTGTCTGACACTGTGCCACGCAGTGTCGCCTGTGTTCCTTGCTGGAAAGCACCCAATGTCATCACTAACACGCAGAAGTGCCGACTGAGTGCTGTGACTTGGACGATATGCGGATTGTCTTGGATTTATGAGATCATGCTTGATTAAATAGTCCATGATCTGCGTGGCAACGATCCTCTCAAGAATTTTAGACAATTCAGGCAGATTAGCTATTGGTCGCGTATCAGACGGAGATGAAGGAATACGGATCTTAGAGAGAGGACGGATAAGTGCCCGCATCCACTGAGATGGAAATGAAGAAATTTCCAATGAACGGTTGAATAAGGTAGTTAGACACGATGAAATTGTAGGCCAAGCAATTCGCAAAATATAGAGAGATATGCCGTCTGACCCTGACGCATAAGAATGAAGAGGTCCCGCAGAAATGAGTCTATGGACCATATCTGGCGTTATAGTGCAGCCGTCCGCAGGGCCGCACCAACCGACGACCAACCGAGTCAACAGCTGAGGAGCCATCGGCCAGAGGAGGCGACGAAGCAGCAGCGGCGAGCTCGAGCGACGATAGTAGGAGACAAGCGCGAGGCCAGCGGGCCAATTAGAACCCATGTCAATCGCGATGCGGCGGAATAAAAAGAAAACGCGCATCAAGACCAATAGGCTTATATAGAAATAAGCTCCTTTCCTTGCATGAATCAAACAGGCGAAACGCGGGACCCCGAAACCGCGATGACGGAATGACGCGAAGCGGAAACCGCTTACCGCTAAGCAAATGCGTGATAGAGTTCACGGAGATTCGTTCGACCGAGCTTCAAGCATAGCAAAGTCGGGCGAAGCAAACTTGGTGACGCGAAGCGGAACCGCTTACCGCTAAGCAAAAGCGTTGTAGAGTCCACGGAGACTAGGCCGACCGAGTTGCAAGCGTATCGAAGTACAGCGAGATAAACTCGGTGACGCGAAGCGGAAACCGCTTACCGCTAAGCAAACGCGACGTGGAGTTCACGGAGACTCGTTCGACCGAGCTGCAAACATAGCGAAGCCGGGCGAAACTAACTCAGTGACGTGAAGCGGAAACCGCTTACCGCTAAGCAAAAGCGTTGTAGAGTCCACGGAGACTCGTCCGACCGAGTCTCAAGCATATCGGAGTCGGGTGAAACAAACTCGGTGAAGCGAAGCGGAAACCGCTTACCGCTAAGCAAACGCGACGTAGAGTTCGCGGAGACTCGTGCTACCGAGTCTCGAGCAAGTTGGAGCGCGGTAACGTTAAATCCGGGCGAAAAAGCGAAAACCGCTTAACGCTAAGCATACGCGTTGCAAAGTCGACGGAGACTTGTTCTACCGAGTCTCGAGCAAGTCGGAGCGCGGTAATGTTAAATCGGCATGAAAAAGCGGAAACCGCTTAAGGTTAAGCATACGCGTTGCAGAGCCGACGGAGACTCGTTCTACCGAGTCTCAAGCAAGCCGGAGCGCGGTAACGTTGAACCGGGGCGAAAGAGCGGAAACCGCTCAATGCTAAGCAAGCCTGATACCAGCATCACGGTACATCGGCTTGCCGAATATCAAACGATTCGGGGCGCGGATACGCGGACAAGCGACATTATCTTGTAAGGCTGAGCATAGAGCTTCGATCGCGAAAGCATCTTGAATCATCTAGAAATTACGGCGAGGAGAAAGTCGCCCTTGAATAGCGCGAAACGTCAATATGCTTTCGCGAATACGCAAAGTGCGAAGACAGGGATCGCAATGCGGAAATGTAAACACGCGAGTTAGCCACAGGTGTACGGCAGATGTGCGGCCGAGAACAATGTGGCTATTCAGAAGCGAGCGAGCGGAATGCGGCGAGTTGTGCAAAAACACACAGGTGTCGGCCAGATGTGCGATCGGGAACAATGAAGCTGTTGACACAGCTGCGTGCAAAAGGCCTGGAAGCAGGATCAGGGCGCGTAGTGGGGCGAACCCCAGCGACAGCGAGGCAAGGCAAGCAAGCCCAGCGATCGGGGATTCGTCTCTCGGGACTCGATGCGAGCGGTCGCATCGAGTCAATACTCCACAAATTCGTCTTCCTAACTTAGTCTCGCGTAGTATCTTAACGGAACGGAACTTGCGATTGGCAAGCGATTTCATAGAGCGAGAACGATCCCGCTTAGCGGTCAGCGTAATCCCGCGAATTATAACGTCCATGTAACTGAAAAGGAGAAATAAATTATATTCTACCTATTTTGTAAAACTTACGTGTGACAATTATTACGAAACCATCCGGCGGCTACGAACCTGAAAAGACTTTCATCCATACCGAACCTACTTACCTGTCGGCCGCCCGAAACCCTCCATCGACGCAATCCTCCAGAGAGAGACGGTGATCCAGCCAGGAAGAGGCGCGAAACCCTTCAGCACACAGTGGTCCAAAAGTCCAGAGGGTCGAACCGGAGACAGATGGAAGCTGAAACAGAGTCGTGGAGGGGAATCAGTGAAGTCAGCGAAAGGTTTGTCCGCATAAATCAGTATCTTTCTCGATAGGCCGAGGTAAAAATCGAGTGGCGACCGTGATAACTAAGAATTCCGAGACGCGTGGTTAATCAACTCCCCCGTCCGGCTACAATAGTAGAGAAAACAAACTCCGGACGATGGGATGGACAAACTACCTGGTCTATAGCAGAAATAAAATCAGTGTATGAGCAAGGTAACAAATCAGCAGAAACTGAAATGTAAAAAGAATTTAATTGATCTGGTGTGAAAAAATGTAGAGGAGAAACCAAGGTTGATTTCACAAGATCGAGGCGAGCCAACTCTCTCCAAAGTTTTGCTGGATCAGTAATGTTTTTGAAAGAATCAAATTGAAATTCGTTTTTGGCACGTTTAATGTCGGCATTCAGTTGGTTGCGAAAAAGTCTATAGGTGTTGTAACCAAGCAAACTGCCAGAACGTTTTGCCTGCTTATATAATTGACTGCAAACACGCATCCGGGTCTTGAGATCATCGGTGAGCCACCGCACTGGAGGCTTCCTGATTGTAAATACACGAATCGGGGCAAATGTATCCAGTGCCCTTAGCAGGTTACAGGATAGCACCTCACAGAATCTGTCAACGTTCGCGTCATTAATCACCTCCTCAATTTCAGACCGCACA
>NW_027270321.1:0-8299 GCF_030848805.1 Temnothorax longispinosus | reverse complement strand
GGCTGGTTTTCCCTTACGGAGCAAAGACATATGAATATTTTGGCGTGCCCACTCTGGAGCAAGCAACATATAGTTGTCTATGGGAAGAGCATAGACTTTTTAAGTTAATGCCTGATACCTTGAGTGACTGTCCTTAAGCTTTATTTATAATCATTGCAAATGCAAGTCATGTATACTGGATATTGCAATCGCTTGAAATCGAAAGGCATGTCAGGGAGTATTGTAGGAATTCGTGGAATGAAACACATCTTCTCTCCCCTTTAGCACTGCTAGTTAATAATGTCGTTTCTGCGTCGTCGCTTTCACACGTTGGGCATGAGTTTCTTTACACATAGCCTAGTCGGTTTCATTGCACAATTTAGGTGGATCCAGATTACGCAAAAATATTATCGATGATGCAAATTTCAAAATTAATCTGTGTTGTGGCATTCCAGCTGTTTCCAAATAATTTAAGAATTCAATGGGATAAAATATGTAGCTTGCTCACTTTCCATGACAAAATCGATAGATTTGTAGTTGTGGCTGAGCCGTTCGACTTGAAGGTTCGCTGCTTCGAATCTCCTTGGCATTAGTTTGTAAACAATAATTTCTTGTCAATAATATAGTACGCTTCGCGATCCCTACCCAATTTCAAAATTAAGTGTACGTTTCGCGATTTCTGTCTGATTTTAACTGGCGCTTTCATTAATTTTTCGCTTAGGAGGGAAGAACTAAAAATATTGTGTATTGCAATGCATTTGAATAATAAACTTTTTGATTAATAAAATAGAACGTAAAGCGACAAAGAACTTTTCTTCTTTGCTTTTTGAATCTTTGATTAATAAAATAGAAAATAGAACTTAGATTTATAAAACAAACATTATGAAATCAAAATATTATTGTTTAATTTCCACGTTACCACAAATGCAGTTGTTCCACATAAAAAAAAGCTCTGGCAACGCTGGGTACTTTAAGGTAATTTATTTAAATAAAATTTTACAATGTTGTATATTGTTTTATATTCTTCAACACGTTCTGCAAAAAGAAGTGAAAATGTATATAAGATGCATTGAAGGGGATGAAATTTGGAGGAGAGAGTGGGATGTGTCCAGTTTTCATGCATGGTAGCCTTCAAAGAATGTAGAAATGTATAAAGAACATACAGACATACAGATATTCTATTATATGTATATAGATAGATAGAAAATAATAAACGTTCTCCCAATCGGTTGTTATCGTTAATCAATTTATATTTTGCGCACATACACGCACGCACATACAAACTCACATGTAATCTGTTTTTTGCCATTTATATATATATATAATTGCACGTTTTAAACAAATTATTTTATTTTCTATAAATTTGCTATAGAAATTTGTAATAACGTGATAAAAGAAGTGACGCACACGCTCTCTCTCTCTCTCTCTCTCTCTCTCTCTCTCTCTCTCTCTCTCTCTCTCTCTCTCTCAATGCAGAACGGAACTATATAAAAAGTCGTTCATTAGTTTTGCGGCCGAACTATGGAATAGGTTACCACTAGACTTGCGTAATGCCTCCACGAAAGGAATTTTCAAGTGTGGCTTATTTAGATATTTACTCAACACACAGCCACAAGGTCAATAATAGCGATCCTTCTCGTCTGTTATTTTGTTTTCTTTTTCTCTATTTCTTTTTTCTCTTACATATGTTATAGATATACATATTATTTTTGTTATTTTTGTCACTTTGTATTCTCTTTCTTTTGTATATGCGCTTGAGGGGAGCACGCCCGGAGCGCCTAATAACGAGCGCGTCATCATCCGTATCATCTCTTTTTCTCTCTCTCACTGTCGCGTTGTCTCGTTCATTAAAACGGATTAGGAGAGACCGGCGCCCCATGAGCCACGGGGTACCATGGGTGCGTGACTGTTTAGGATACGCCAGAATGTTTATAAACCCTAACGCTAAAATGTGTTTTAATTTTTTTCTCAAAAACTACGTAATCGTTGCCAAATACGCTAAATAAATTTTAAAATATACATAGTGCTTTAATTATAAAAAAAAATGAGACAAAAAATCTTACGTTTAAAAGTAGGTACTTTTCAGAGTTTAAATTTTTATGGCTCACCGGTCTCCGCGATATATGCGCGCAATATTCTAAATATATGTATAATAACCATCGGCATCGTGAAACCTCGTTCAAAATCAATATCGCTTTGTATGCGAAACGTTTGAGACGTGAAACAGAAACGCAAGTAAAGTGTTATTTTTTGCACAGCAGTTTTTAAGATCTCGTAATTGACTCCACAACTTTTATTGGAAATGATTGCACGCGATAACTTAGAAAGATATTATATCATAAAAATGAGATCTTATAGATATATGAATGTAGCTTTCGTTCACGAAAAATAGGCGAGAGACAACTCTTCCGGCAAGCGCCTAGGGCGACTTGTTACGGGACGTGTCCTCAAGCTCCAAGGAAGTTGTCGCCGACAAGGGGAAAATGTGCATGGCCTGTTTTGTGGCTTCGCCTCGAGCTTCGCCTGATTAAGTTTTGACATTAAGTTGTATAAAGCTTTGCATGTACGCATTATTTCTTTCAAATATCTTATACGGAAAAATGTTTTGTTTTTCCAGAATATAATCGAACGAAATAGAAAATATATTGTATTTTGTGTCTATTTGTATTATAAGTTTAACGCCAAAACGCCGTTTTTCGAGTTGTTTCACGCACTGTTTCAGTTGATCTCATATACGTGCTGAAGTTTTACAGTGTCATCGAGAACTGCCTCTTCGTGATAATAGTTTTGGCCGTGGTAAGCACATATATATATATCCGTCGAATTTTCATTTTTAATTACTTTATTAGTTAACTATTTTATTCCTCGTATTCATAAATCCTTGTAACTAAGAATATTCTGTATATATTATTTTGTTCCGCGAACACACTTTTCAAAGTTATCGGAGTCATCTCCAGCATGAGCAGTCCAAAGCACATTTCGTAGCAAATATTACTCTTTCAAGAATGAGATGACGTGTTAGGCGTGGTGTCGTTCCTCCACATTTTATCATTACTTTTTTCTGTAAAACAACATTAAGTATGTTATATTAATATAAAATGTATTTTTTTTACCAATAACGTTGTTAATCAGTAAAATA
This sequence comes from Temnothorax longispinosus, assembly GCF_030848805.1. Lineage (NCBI taxonomy): Eukaryota > Metazoa > Arthropoda > Insecta > Hymenoptera > Formicidae > Temnothorax > Temnothorax longispinosus. The sequence goes on along the minus strand of NW_027270321.1, from coordinate 5,181 downwards.
TTGAATACAGGAAATAAAAATAATAAAGAAACTAGATAAAAGAAAACTGCTAAATTTTAAAACTAAAACTTTCCACGTATTTTTAAAACGTAAAATTTAAACGTTAAAGCAAAGAAAGTACACAGCGTGTTATAAAATATAAATGCTAAATAAAAAGTAATACGGTATAACTTATACATATATCTATATACGTAGCGTTTGCGGCTGCTTTCCTTGCAGTTGTAAGTGATACTACAAAAATAATACAATAACACGTATAAATACATAATAACTAATAAATAAATAAATAAATACGTCAGCTTTGGTGTATTTTATTCGATCCAACTGGCTAACTTTATTAAATAGAAGGATAGATAGGGCAATCGGAGCCTCGCGCGGTAACCAATGCGCAGAACAAATTATAATAATAAATAAGTATATTAATCGTACGTTTCGACACCCTATTCGTGTCTTCTTCAGCGTAAATAATTAAGTACATAAATTCATGACGATACAGATTACATAGATAAACGAGGTATAGCGCAGTCAATAAGTAAAATACCGTGGATTATCGTACGGAAGTACCGTCGTCGTAAGCCCAGACAAACCGATATGCATATGCTCCGCATCCATCGCATCTTAGAAAGCTCGCCAGGTTGGAAGACCGGGGAGGTAGGGAAGATACGAATGCCCTACCTAATATCAAACCGAGTCGCAATATGATAAGAACGTTATTTAACCGTGTTAATAGGCGAATAATGAATTACTTACGGAGCAATTACAGATCAGGATGTCACATTGTAATAACGAGCCTGTCACTCAGAAACGTCGCGAGTGAGTGAGGCATTGGTGGGAAGGTTAACATAATAAAGGCCATATGTATACACCGGAGGTGGGGATAACAATTCACAAACGGCTGTTTTAAATTTTTGCTAATCTCTCGATCACATTCAAATAAGTATCCGGCAGACCTTCCGTGTCCGTCTGCATATTCAAACCATTTGCCTGCCTCTTTATGCATATCATCTCCGAAATCGATCGTTTATAATAATAGGATTCACTGTCTAATATTTCAACATTGTTCCAATCAAAATTGTGATTTAATTCTAATCGATGCTCCGTTATGATTGGTTCCATAAACCAACCTTTTCCGGCAGGTACCTAAATTTTATGTCGCAGCATCCGGTTTGCCAAAAAAGAGGCACGGTCATAAGCTTAATAGACAGGGCATTTTTGTTATCTCATCCTTCCTTGCACGCAAAAAATTTCAGACTGGTCATTGAAATCTTACTTAATAATTGCTATCCATTGGGATTTGTTTTTAAAATATTACGTGAACGTCTTAAGATATTGTTTATTCTTCCAACCTGGCGAGCTTTCTAAGATGCGATGGATGCGGAGCATATGCATATCGGTTTGTCTGGGCTTATACGACGACGGTACTTCCGTACGATAATCCACGGTATTTTACTTATTGACTGCGCTATACCTCGTTTATCTATGTAATCTGTATCGTCATGAATTTATGTACTTAATTATTTACGCTGAAGAAGACACGAATAGGGTGTCGAAACGTACGATTAATATACTTATTTATTATTATAATTTGTTCTGCGCATTGGTTACCGCGCGAGGCTCCGATTGCCCTATCTATCCTTTGATTTGTCTAGAGAGCCTATATATCGTTTAATTTATTAAATAGAACGCTACGTTTCGATCTCGGGTTTAGGTCCTTTTCAAGCGTCACAAATACAAATTATTAGTTATATAGGCATAATGCCTGCTACGCCACAAAGCAGGCATTATGCCTAATTAATTAATAATTTGTACTTGTGACGCTTGTAAAGTGACCTAAACCCGAGATCGAAACGTAGCGTTCTATATTTAATAAAGCTGGCCAGTTGGGTCGAATAAAGTACACCAAAGCTGAATTCTCTTCACTTACTGGCGATATAATTCTCACGTTGCTATAAATAAATAAATAAAATTAAAAAATAATAATAATAACATGCAATACGTATTGCATCATTCTATCTTGATCGCTTATCAGGTGTAAAACAAGGATAGAATAAGCAAATAGCGTTAATAGCACGCTCCCCGAATCCAGAGAGCTTGGTCTCGGCCTATATATAGATATATATATACCGAGAGGTAGGCATATTATACCTGTTCATGCGTTCCCTGTACAGTTAACGAGCAGATTAATCAAGGGAGATACGTAAGAGGAATCGCGATGTCGCAGGGAAGAGGAGGCAGGAGAACGCGCAAGCATCATGGTAAAGACAAAATCAATCTTGGCAATAAGGGCAAGGAACTGCTGGAAGACATAAACGAGAATAGTGTTGTAGTGCAACAATTGATAAGGACATATAAGGACATGATAAGGCGGTAATCTTTGCAATATCAGGATATATTTTTGATATTGCAAAGATTACCTTTATAATCTCTTTATGTCCTATCTGTATAATGCATTCTTTTTCAAATAAATGCAAGATAACGTGGGAAAACATATATTGCTTCCTCATAGAGGAAGCTTTGTTTTAGTGACGTTCGTATATAAACCTTCGATTGCGTCGAAAGTTGGGTTTAGTCAACTAACGTTAAAAAACGTATATATGAAATAAGGGTAGAAGAAACCAACGAAGAGCGTGGTTTTTGAGTTTTTCTGCCAATATGTTCAGCGTGTTGTAAAACGTCGAAATATCGCCTTAAAAAAATGTCCATATGTATGTATGTATTATATGTGCACATTTGATGTTGTGGTTGCTCTAACTTCCGCAAATATTGAGATATCGGGCTGTTTTTTTTTTAATCGATAGAGTATCATTCAAAGAAGGTTGGTCGTGAATTTGGCGATGATCGGTAAAGAGGTTCTTTTTAGAACATAAAAAATTTTTGAATTTTTTTAGAAATGCCCGTGGTTGCTTTAACTTTTGTAAATTTTAAAATATTGGGCTCGTTCTAAATTTTATTATATTCTTCAGTCTTTTCTACCCTTATTTCATATATACGTCTTTAAAATTTGATTCATCAGTTCTCGTGTCACACACATTTGAACGTTCGGAGACGTCGTACATACGTATTAGAAACTTTATAAAGCTGGGTCTACGCAACAAAATCTTAAATACGTATATATAAAATAGGGGTAGAAAAAACTGAAGAATATAATAGACGTAGAAAAGTTGCCAAGAATATAATAAAACTATAAATAGCCCGATATATATTTCAAAATTTGCCACACATATTTCACATGTAAAAAAAATTATAGACCTTTGATCGTATATTAAAATGGATCTAATCAATCAAATCTTAAAGATGTATATATGAAATAGGGGTAGAAAAGATTTTTTCTACCCCTATTTCATATATACGTCTTTATTGGTCTTTCTATCCCTAAAATACGAAAGAGGATTTACAAATTATTAAGCATGGTTTTGAAGATAAAATATTTACGTTGACGCAAATATGCATGTACGCACGCACACACACCCCTATACATTCGCCCGCGTGCGCACACAAACAAAAACACACACACAAACACACATACACACATACATACACTCCGTCACAAACACAAATACGCTTTAAGAAGTATAGGCGACGTTGATAAAAATAAATGTTTATTTTCAACTACGTATATATATAATTTTTTAAGGCCGGTATTCATAGTCGGGTCTTATTCAAAATAATGCGTTCATCTAAAAATCAAGTTACACGTGCGATAGCTGGACAGTTGGTCACAATTAGCACTATAATAATGAATCCATTTGGGGAAAGTAAACGTTTCTTTTATGCTTTAGCAGTACTTTCCACGTTCTCAGCTGTGATTGGATGACTTACAAACCATGGTGAAACTGTCCAACTATCGCACGTGTAACTTGATTTTCAGATGAAATCATTATTTGCCAAACGTTTAAAACATTACAGACGTATTTCTCAAATAATTTCATGTTGATTTAAAAAAAAAAAAAACACGTGGTTTTAAAATTATGTCTGCTAACGCTCAATTAATTTTTATTAATTATAAATAAACTATTATTTCCTAAACTATGAAACTACCCATATAGGGTTTTACAGTCGGCCCAATACTGGGCCCGTATAATTAATACTGGCCCAGTATTGGGCCGACTGTAAAACCCTATATGGGTATATTCCTAAACTTGCCCAAACATGTCCCAAACTATTAAAATAATCAATAATAAGAAATATCAAATTTGTCTGCTAAGTATATCGAGGTAGTAGTTCAACCATCTTTTACAACACATTTTACAACCGCAGTACCGGTTTACAACCACGCCGTACAACACTCTTAGGGCCTAAGCAGAATGGCTGTCTTATAACCTTAAGGCAGTGTTTTATGCCTTAAGTCTTTGTCTTATGTAACGCACAATACTGTGTTAATGTTTCCTGTCTTGTGTAGTATACGCGACGTATAACTACAGTCTCGAGTTGTAGAATTTTTATACAAAGCAAATATTGTTAAAGTGGATTTTTGTTTATTATCTTATTTACTTATTTTGTTACAAAATTGGTGGTCGTCCACAGAGTAGAGCACATACTTTAATTCTGTGCAAGATTTTTTCAAATCCATAAAGCCAATAAAAAATAAAGCGAAAAGTACGATTGTCGGTATTACAGACGGCTTTAGGATCCCCATGCTTATTCTCGATCGGCTGTTTCCGTACTCGTTCTGTTGGTTCCTCCAATAAGAATGTCGAATCTTTTATAAAGTGTGTGCACATCTTGTACATCATTAAGGGTCGACAGGAGTAACACTACCGACCTCTGTCGGGTTGCTTAGCTGCGAGTCCGTATTTTATTTATTATAAATTTTTTAAGAGCCAAAATGGAAAATCCGGCTCTGTACCAGCTTGCGGCTGATCTTACTGATTAAAACGAGCATAAGTTTAATGAGATTCGTTAATTTATTTGGCTAAAATTTGGGATAACCTTTTCTAAGCAGCTTTTTCAGGCTTGCTTAGAGCTGCAAAACTGCTTAAGAACGGTTATCCCAAATTTTAGCCAAATTAATTAACGAATCTCATTAAACTTATGCTCGTTTTAATCAGTAAGATCAGCCGCAAGCTGGTACAGAGCCGGATTTTCCATTTTGGCTCTTAAAAAATTATAATAAATAAAATACGGACTCGCAGCTAAGCAACCCGACAGAGGTCGGTAGTGTTACTCCTGTCGACCCTTAAC
>NW_027270320.1:0-8324 GCF_030848805.1 Temnothorax longispinosus | reverse complement strand
TCACGAAAGCTAAAAAAACAGCACATTATCGTTTTAAAAATACTAATGATTTCATAGACTATTTAACTTTTTCTCAGTTGAGGGCTCAATGTGGATTATTATCCTCAAAATGTCTAAAAAATTACGTAATGAAATCGGAAAGCGCTATTACAAGTAATGTAAAAGTTTTCTGGAGCTTTATGGATTCAATGTTCACGACAAACTCGTCGACAACGCACCTTCTTGATAACGGCTCAGTCATTGAGGACGGCACGGACATCGCTAACTGTTTTGCAGATTTTTTTGAATCGGTTTACTCTGTCTCTGACAAACAGGCTGCGGATGTAGTGTATGAGCAAGGAGTAGAACTATCAAATATCGACATCACCATTGGTGAGGTTTTTAATGGTATAGACAAATTGCAAAATAATTCGAGCCCTGGTACAGATGGGATCCCGCCTATCTTCCTTAAATCTTGCATATACACTTTGTCTCGGGCACTTTGGTTGATTTTCGATAAGTCGTTATCAAGTGGTGTATTTCCAAATGCGTGGAAACTATCTATTGTTACGCCTATCCATAAAGGCGGTGATAGAACCTTAGCCTCGAACTATCGACCCATAAGTAAACAAAATATTATACCGAAATTATTTGAGAACTTAGTTGCAAGCAAGCTCTCATCACTACTAAAAAATATAATAATCGACGAGCAACATGGATTTGTGGCCGGGCGATCCACAACGACGAACTTATTGCTGTACCACGATTACTTGATCTCAGCTATCGAGGAGGGTCATCAGGTTGATGCGATATATACCGATTTCAGAAAAGCCTTCGATAGCGTGGATCAGTACCTCTTAATAAAAAAATTGCGTGCATATGGTATTGATGGACTTTTGCTGAGGTGGATATCAAGCTTTATCACGGACAGAACGCAGATTATAAAATTCAAAAACTTCTTTTCCAGAATCATTAATGCCACGTCTGGTGTGCCCCAGGGTTCTCACCTAGGTCCGCTATTATTTAATTTATTCATAAACGACATTATATCCGTTTTTAAACATTGTAAATTACTGCTGTTCGCGGATGATCTAAAAGTCTATCGCCGAATCAGAGGAATTTTGGATGCGTTACTTTTACAGTCGGACCTAGATCGTTTGAGCTCCTGGTGTAACAATAACAAGTTATACTTTAATCTGTCAAAATGCCATGTGGTCCACTTCAGCAAAAAGAAAAGTGTTCACAAACATAACTACATTTTATTTGACACTCCTCTGTCTGCGTGCGACTTTATACGTGATCTCGGTATATGGTTCTCTGCGGATTTGTCATTTGATAGACATATCCACTCTATTACGAGTACCGCGTATAAAAAACTGGGCTTTGTTATGCGTTCATGTAAATATTTTTCTAGTATTCGTACACTAAAAATGCTGTACTGCGCTCTGGTTAGGCCGTGCCTGGAGTATGCCGCCATTGTATGGGCCCCATATCAAATAGATCACTCTAGGGGCATTGAAAAGATCCAACATCGTTTTCTCCGAAGAATTAGCTTTCTTACAGATAACCCGTTGGATCCGCGTGATCATAACTATGATCTCTTACAAGCTAAAATAAATCTCTCAACGCTGAGTGATAGGAGAACATTTTTTGACCTATTATTTTTATTCAAACTGATCAGCGGTCATATTTCATGCTCGGACCTGCTGCAGCGTGTACACCTTCATGTCCCAACCAGAACCCTCAGATGTAACCCAGCGTTCCACGAGGAATCACACCGCACGTCTTACGGAAAATTTAAACCCTTAAATAGAATCCACATACTAGCTAATAAATTTTCCGACCGCCTAGACTTCTTCCAAAAAACCACCGACTCATTCAAGCGATCGCTAAATCGGTGTCTTCGTTAATTAAACCGCTTACTTATGCACTTAGCGCTTGTTTAGACTATTTGGCAACAGCTGTCACTATATAATTGTACTAAAGGGATCTCACCCGTTAAATAAATAAATAAATAAATAAATCTTAAATCTATCTGATAATAACTTCTTTATTTTTTGTATTTCCTTTTTATCTCTTCCACAAATTAATAAATCATCCACATATATTAAAAGGTAAATAATATCTTTACCTTCTCCAAAGACATACATAGTTCTACATTACTTTTCTTAAATCCTAATTTCGTAACATACTCATCGAAACACTCATACCAGTCCCTAGGATTTTCTCGCAATCCGTACAGAGCTTTTAATAATTTATACACTCTATTTGTTCCATCCTCATACTCTTTAGGTTGATTAATATATACCTCCGTGGTCACTTTGCCATTTAAAAAGGCGGTCTCTACGTCCATTTGTTCAATGATCAAGCCATTTTGGCAACAATAAGAAAGTAAGATTTTTACCGTTTGATTTTTAGCGACTGGAGAGTATATATCATCAATTACATCAGTTTGTTGAAAACCCCTTACAACTAATCGAGCTTTATATCGGTTATCTGACTTCCTTGTATATACCCATTTCACGTCTAAGACTTTTTTACTCTCTATTCTATCTACTAATTTCCAAGTTTTGTTTTTACTTATGCATCTTATTTCTTGATCTATTGCTTCTTCCCAATTATTTTTATCGTTACTACTTATTGCCTCCTCAAACGTACTAGGCGTATCTACTTTAGTAAAATTTACAAAAATACTATAATTTTCCAGTTCTGGGTACCTTACAGTATTTTTCCTCTCACGCGTTGACCTGCGAGGAGTTTTTTGTTCATTTTCATTTTTTTTTCTTCTATCTTTTTATTTTCGGATTCATCATCGCTTTCAAAGACCTCATCCTCAATTTGTTCATCATCCATACTTACGTCGCTTTCATTATCGCTCTTACATTCGTCCATGCCAATGCATTTTACATCTTTTTCTATAATATCTACATGTCTAGTAACTACTATTTTATTATTTATTAAGACTCTATAGCCTACTTCACTATATCCTAATAAAATTCCTATATCTGCCTTTTTATCCCATTTTGATACTCTTTTTTGTTCGGGTATTCTTACGAAAACTCTACTACCATATAAACGTAAATTTTTCACATTTGGTCTTTTTCTAAAGAATATTTCGTAAGGTGTTTTTCTCTCGATCGTGTTCGCTAGAGTTCTATTTTTCAAGTATGTCGCCGCGCAAATTATTTCGGGTCAAAATCGTTTGTGTACATTTGCCTCTGTTAGTAAGCAGCGTGCCATATCCATTATTGATCTGTTAAATCGTTCCGCGGTACCGTTTAACTCATGTATGTACGCTGGGCAATTATTTAATCTAATGCCTTGTTCTTTTGCAAATGTATAGAAACGATTGTTTAAATATTCCTTTTCATTATCGCATCTTAAAGTTTTTACTTTCTTTTCAGTTATATTTTCACATTCCCTAACAAATCTAATTAAACAATCAAAAACTTTGTCTTTAGTTTTAATGCAGTAAACTTTGGCAATCTTGCTGTAATCATCGATAAATGAGACGAAATATTTTTCTCCATTAAACCCGGTAGTTTTGAAATGACCACATACATCGGTGTGTACAATTTCTAAAATATCTTTCGCCCTGTGCCTATTATTTTCAAACGGTAAATTCCTCATTTTATTTTCTATACAAGTTTTACACTTCATCAATTCCGACTCAAACTCGTTTGGAATTCCTACTAGTAGCTGTTGTTTACTCAGCGTATTAAGATAACCAAAATTTATGTGACCTAACATTCTGTGCCACCTTTCCTTTTGACTCATATTGTTATTCCGCTCGGCACTGTTTACACAAGTCTCCTTCAATTTATTTTTCATTTTATAAACTCTATTCTCTTTGACCGCTACCGCTACGACTTTATTATTTTCATCAATAATCTTTGCAAACTTTCCTTTAGACATAATAGTATTTTTATCAGTTAATTTTCCGTAGCTTATTAAATTTGCATTCATATCTTTTGCGTAAAATACGTTTTTTATATTTACTTGATTTACTTTTCCAAACGCTTTAAAGTACGTTACTACATTTCCTATCTTGGTAGCTTTTACTGATCTATTATCACCTAAATAAATATTTACTGGCTCTTTTAGTTCTATACATTTTTCAAAATAATTTTCATTGTTGACAATGTGGTCGGAACACCCGCTATCAAGTAGCCACTCTATTTCGCAATTACGTAACCTGTTTGTTTCTTCGGTGCGTGCGCCGTTGTCGCTACCCAAGCGCTCGCGTCCTTGCTGCTCTGCTCGCTCGTACTTGCTCCATGTTGACTACGTTGTCCTCTGCCGCGTCCTCACGATCCGTCGTTGCGTCCCGCTTGGCCGCCGTCTTGACACTCTCGTGCGAAATGTCCTTTTCTTCCGCATTTGTAGCATCCATCCTTGTTCGCTGTAAATGCGTTTGCTGTTTTCTCACTATGATCCTTTTAATTCTTCATTTCAGCTAGCTTGATTTTATTTCTTATGTTCTCAGCAGTTTGGTCTTCCTCTTTTAGTGTATCGATTAAGTCACCTATATAACTATATGACTCTGGCAACGTGTTGATCATATAGTTTAATTTTTCTTTTTTACTTATATTTGCACCCGCGCTCCTTAGATCATTAACCGTCTTCTCGAACTCACTGAAAAATGTCTCAGTATCGCTGTAATTGTTTAATCTCATTTTTTCCAATCGGTTTCTGCACACGATCTGTAGCGCCGTTGACTCCTTCAAATACATACTGTCTAACTTTTTCATTACTTTGTAGGCTGTTTCTTCCTCGCACACGAATTCTAGCTGCTTGTTCGAAATTGCACTATATATGTAGTTTATTGCCTTTAATTCTTTTTCGTCCCAATCTTCTTTGTCTGTAGCTACTTTTTGTCTTGTTATTACCAGATCGCATTTCTTGAATTTCAGGTACATGATAATCCTCTTTTTCCACATACCATACTCCTGTCCATCGAACACTGGTATCGTAATCTCACACTTGCCCGCCATTTTCTCTTCTGGTTCAATCTCGAACGTTTCTTCGTGTTCGGATTTTACCAACACCGTCTTCTTTTGTCTGAAGCGTTCCTTCGTGCTTTCGACTCGTTTTCACTTCCGAACTTAACGCGGTATTTTATATTACACGCAGGGCACGTGAGAATTACGGGACACTTTTGCTGGAACCACGCTCTGCTACCATGTTAAGAATTGAGGTTTAGCAGAGAGGACTTTATTCTTTGATAACACTAACGAGTTTATTTACGACCTTATATATACATGACTGTCCGTCTTGACTTCGTAAGCAACGGTTCAAGCCGGAGTGCTCGACGCGAGAGCCTCGCATATTTCGGTAGCCCTCGCAGTCACGTGATACTCACGTACATACTGTGAGAGGGGAGACTTACAGTGTGTCTCCTAAATGAATACAGGCAAATGTATACTATATTTCAACAATTATATCAAATGTTTTATGCCCGGTAGAGACAGATCATGTCGTTAAGAACATTCAGTATATAGGCCAATCATATTAGACTAATTTAGGGGGTTAACCTTCCAATTAATCTTCCCAGGTTGCAACCACCATGAATCGCTTTGATTTGAGGTGCTATAAGTGGGATTTATTTTGCTTCGCAACATGAACGCGGAATAAAAAGTTATTAACAATTTTATGAACAAAAAACACGATTTTTTTTTATTTTTTCTCAAATATTTCGAAAACTAAGCAAGATAGGGTAAAACTATGCCTACCTTTTTTGTAGAGCGTAAAATTATCTACAATAATGATCTGAACAACATTTATCGTCAAGTCAGTCGTTTAGCTTGCACGCGCCGTCAAAGTCCGAGACTCAGATCTCGAAAACCCTCGATTTCATCGTTTTTTTTATGTTGCGCCGGTGATTGTTTTCTGTCATTTAAAATAGAATTAAAAATTTCCAAAAAATCACACAGAGAACTACAAAGAATACTTTTCATGGTGTAACAGATTTTTTAGACCCTTTTTCTTTAGTTTGTAGCTATGTAAGCAAAAAATTTTGATTTTTTGGAATAGTTTTAGTTTTTCGCTGTTTTCAGGTCTTAGATGTCATTTGAGACGAATTTTATCGTATGCATCTTGTTGTGGACAAAATTTGCAACAAAAAAGGATCCTTGTATTTTTTCGTACGACAAACGCTGATTTTTTTATTGACGCGCAAAGTTATCCAATATTTTGCACAAGTCGGATAACGTTTGTTTTACACCAAAATAATTATTTTTTATTAAAATTCACGTAATTTTTCGCATTATTACTGAACCATATTGCAAAGCCATTTTTTGCAATATGGTTCAATAATAATGCGAAAAATCACGTAAATTTTAATAAAAAATAATTATTTTAGTGCAAAATATGCGTTATCCGACCTGTGCGCAATATTGGATAACTTTGCGCGTCAATAAAAAAATCAGCGTTTGTCGTACGAAAAAAATAAAGGGGTCCTTTTTTGTTGCAAATTTTGTCCACAATAAGATGTATTCGCTTTATTGGTTATGCTAATGAAAACCAATGTATTCGCTTATAATCACTTCTAAGTATGACAAACAAGATTTGTGGATCGTACGAGCACAAACTATTTCGACTATTTCTGCAAGAAGGAGAACAGTCCGCCATACATCATCTATAGCATCGTAAATTTTACCTCGAAAAAAAACAGTGGTAGTATTATACCTTAAAAAAAATCTAAGTAACAAGTGGTAGACGCGTAATCTTTGTATCTTGAAAAATCTCGAAAAAACCTAAACAGTAGTATCTTCACCTCGAAAAAAAAACAAAGTAGTAGTATTATACCTCGAAAAAACCTAAGTAACAAGTGGTAGACGTAATCTTTGTATCTCCAAAAATCTCGAAAAAACCTAAGCAGTAGTATTTTTACCTTAATAAAATCTAAGTAACAAGTGGTAGACGTAATCTTTGTATCTTGAAAAATCTCGAAAAAACCTAAACAGTAGTATCTTCACCTCGAAAAAAAAAACAAAGTAGTAGTATTATACCTCGAAAAAACCTAAGTAACAAGTGGTAGACGTAATCTTTGTATCTCCAAAAATCTCGAAAAAACCTAAGCAGTAGTATTTTTATTTCCAAAAAATTATTACTCAAGTGATACACATCACAAAATTACGTTACCTTATCAAAAAATGAGTCGCGCTTCAAGTGATCTATTATTACAATTACAAAAAAGAAAAGATATCTCTTTTTAAATTACAGCGCCAATTACAGAGAACATACACTGAGAAAAAAAATTTGTCAATCCCAAGAAATATTTAGTCCAATACGTTCAACTAAACATTTTAGTTAGTTAACTAAACATTAGTTGAATTAATTAATTCTTGATTAAAGAAACGAAATAAATTGTTGAAACAACTACTATTTAGTTAACCAACTAAAATGTTTAGTTGAACGTATCGAACTAAATATTTCTTGGAATTAATAATTTTTTTTCTCAGTGTATTTTTTGAGATACAAAGATTACGTCTACCACTTGTTACTTAGGTTTTTTCGAGGTATAATATTACTACTGCTTTTCTTCGATTAGAATAAAAAATTGAATCATGAAGAATTACACAGAGGTAACAGTACAAAATACAAATATTTTATTAAAATACATAAATTTTTCTTGTCAAAAAACTTGGCGCTGCTAGACCTCAAAATTAGGTCAGTCTGGTGTGTATGTGCGAGCGAGTGAATGTGGGTGATGTGTGTGTGTGTGTGTGTGTGTGGGTGTGGGTGTAGGTGGGGGTGGGTGTGGGTGTGGGTGTGGGTGTGGGTGTGGGTGTGGGTGTGGGTGTGGGTGTGGTGTGTGTGTGTGTGTGTGTGTGTGTGTGTGTGTGTGTGTGTGTGTGTGTGTGTGGGTGTGGGTGTGGGTGTGGGTGTGGGTGTGGGTGTGGGTGTGGGTGTGGGTGTGGGTGTGGGTGTGGGTGTGGGTGTGGGTGTGGGTGTGTGTGTGTGTGTGTGTGTGTGTGTGTGTGTGTGTGTGTGTGTGTGTGTGTGTGTGTGTGTGTGTGTGTGTGTGTGTGTGTGTGTGTGGGTGACGGTGAATGACGGCTTATGATTAAGTATAGGATAAGTTAGGATAATTTTATATTTTTGAAGCGATTAGAATTAAGTATAGAATAAGTAATATTTACATTTGTAAAAGGTCTCTTTCTCTTTCGAATAATGCGGCTTATGATTAAGTATAGGATAAAAGGTCTCCCTCTCTTTCTCTCTCTAGCAGCGCCGAGTTTTTTGACAAGAAAAATTTATGTATTTTAATAAAATATTTTTATTTTTTGTACTGTTACCTCTGTAATTCTTTGCGATGCGATTAAACCTTTTAAAATACATAT
>NW_027270319.1:106653-126653 GCF_030848805.1 Temnothorax longispinosus | reverse complement strand
AACCGAACGAACCGAACCGTGTAACCGACCGAACACGACCGAACCGAACACGAACCGAACCCGAACCTGAACCGAACCGAACCGAACCGAGACCTAACCGAACAGAACCCGAACAGAACCGAACCGAAACACAGGAACCGACCGAAACGAACAGAACGAAACCGAACGACCGACCGACCCGAGACCGAACCGACCGAACCGAACCGAACCGAACCGAACCGAACGAACCGAACCGAACCGAACCGAACCGGAACCGTAACCAACCGAACCGAAAACCGAACCGAACCGAACAGAACGAACCGAACCGAACAGAAGAACCGAAACGAAACCGAACCGACGAACCGAACCGACACCGAATACCTGAAAACACGATACCGAAACCGGAACCCGAACCTAACCGAAGCGACACGAACCGAACCGAAACCTACCTAAACCTAACCGAATAACCTACCCTAACCTAACCCTACACCTAACCTAACCTAACCTAACCGCTACCTAACCTAACCTAACCTAACTAACCTAACCTATAGCACTAACCTAAACCTAACCCAATAACCTAACCGACCTAACCTAACCTAACCAACCGACCTAACCTACCGAACCTAACAGAACCGAACCGAACCGAACCGAACGAACCAACCGAAACCGAACCGAAAGAAGTCCGAACAACTAACGAACCGAACCGAAACTAAGCCGAACCGAAACGAACGAACACGAACCGAAACCGAACCTATACCGAACAGAACGAAACCTAACCTAACCTAACGATAACCAAAACCTAACCGAACCGAACCGAACACGAACAACCGAACCGAACCGAAACCAAAACCGAACCTAACGAACCAACGAACCTAACCGACCGAACCGAACAAACGAACCGAAACACCGAACCGGAAACGAACCGAAACCGAACCGAAACGAACCGAACCGAACCACAACGAACCGAACCGAACCGAACCAACCGAACCGAACCGAACCGAAAACGAAAACCGAACGAACCGAAACCGAAACCGAACAACGAACGAACCGAACCGAACCGAACCGAAGACCGAAACGAACAACGAACCGAACCGAACCGAACAGAACCGAACCGAAACCGAACCGACCTAACCGAACCGACAGAACCGAACCGAACCGAACCGAACCGAACCTGAACGAACCGAACCGAAACGAACCGAAACGAAACCGAAACGAAACGAACCGAACCGAACGAACCGAACCGAAACAACCGAACAGAACCGACCAACCGAATACGAACCGACCACGAACCGACCGAACCGAACCGAACGAAACGAACCGAACGAACCGAACCGAACCGAAACCGAACCGAACCGAAACGAAGAAAGAAACCGAACCGAAACGAACCGAAAAACAAAGAAACGAACCGAAAGAACGAACCGAACCGAACCGAACGAACGAACCGAACGAACCGAACCGAACAGAAACCGAGACCGAACCGAACCGAACCGAAACGAAGAACCGAAACGAAACCGAACCGACGAAAAACCGAACCGAACCGACCAACCGAACCGAACCAACCGCAACCGAACGAACCGAACAGAACCGAACGAACCGAACCGAACAGAAACAACCGAACCGAACCGAACCGAACAGAACCGAACCAGAACCGACCGAACCGAACCAACCGAAACCAACAACGAACCGAACAACCGAACCGAACCGAACCGAAACGAACAGAACCGAACCGAACCGAACCGAACCGAACGAACGCGAACCGAACCGAACCGAACCGAACCGAACCGAAACAGAAACCAACCGAACCGAACGAACGAACAGAACCGAACCGAACCGAACGAAACGAAACGAACAGACCGAACCGAAACGAAACAAACGAACCGAACCGAACCGAACCGAAACCGAACCGAACCGAACCGAACGAACCGAACCGAACCGAACCGAACCGAACCAACCGAACAGAACCGAACCGAACCGAACAGAACCGAAACAACCGAAACGAAACCGAGAACACGAACCGAACAGAACCGAACGAGAACGAACCGAAAGACCGAACCGACCGAACCGAACCGAACCGAACGCCGAACCGAACCGAAACCGAACGAACCGAACCGAACCGAACCGAACAGAACCGAACCGAACGAACGACCGAACCGAACCGAAAGAACCGAACCGAACAGAACAGACCGAACCGAACCGAACCGAACCGAACGAACGAAACCGAACCGAACCGAACGAACCGAACGAACCGAACCGAACCGAACCCGAACCAACCGAACCGACGAACGACGAAAACCGAACCGAACGAACCGAACCGAACCTGAACCGAACCGAAACCGAACTGACCGAACCGACCGAACCGAAACGAACCGAACCTAACCCGAACCTACCAACCGAACCAACCGAACGGAACCGAACCGAACCGAACGAACGAACCGAACCTCGAACCAACCGAACCGAACAGACGAACCTAACCGAACAAAACCGAACCGAACACGAACCAAACCGAACCGAACAAAACGAACCGTACCGAACGAACGAACCGAACCGAACAGAAAGAAACGAAACGGACCGAAGAACCGAACGAAAGAAAAGAACAGAACCAACCGAACCGAACCAACGAACGGAACGACCGAACCGAAAACAGAACCGGAACGAAACGAAAGAGAACCGAAAAGAACCGAACCGAACAGAACCGAACCGAAACGAACCGAACCGACCGAACCGAACCGAACCGAAACGAACCGAAACCAACAGAACCGAACCGAAACGACGAAACCGAACCGAACCGAAACGAAACGACCGAACCGAACACAAAACGAACGAAACCGAACCGAACCGAACCGAACGACCGAACCGAACCGAACCTAACCTAACCTAACCAAACCGAACCAACCGAACCTAACCGAACATAACGAACCCGAACCGAACCTAACCTACAGAACCGAACCTAACCGAACCGAACCTAACCAACCGACCGTAACACTAACCGAACTACACAAACCGACCACACGAACCGAAACCGAACCGAACCGAACCGAACTAACCTAACCGAACCTAACCTAAACGAACACGAACCTAACTAACCGAAACCTAAAGAACCTAACATAACCGAACCAAACTAAATAACCGAACAACGAACCTAACACTAACCTAACGAAACGTAACCAAACCTACTAAACCGACCTAAAACCAAACCCTAAACCTAAACCGAACCGAACCTAAACAACCTAAACGAAACCTACCCTAACTACTAACCAAACCGAACATAACCCTAACCAACCTAACCTAAACCGAACGCGAACCGAACTAACCTAACTAACCGAACCGAACCTACCTAACGAACCTAAACCGAACCGAACAGAACCTAACCTACCTAACCTAACTAAACCTAGAAAACACAACCGAACCAAACCTAACTAACCGAACCTAACCGACTAACCGGAACCAACCCAACCTAACCGACCAACCTAACAACGAAACCGAACCGAACCACCAAAAAACGAACCAACCGAAACCGAACAAACTAACCCAAACCCTAACCCCGAACCGAACCGAACCGAAACCGAACCTAACCTAACGCAACCAACCGAACAAACCGAACCGAACCGAACTAAACCAACCTAGAACCGAACGAACCGAACCAACCGAACCGAACTAGATAACCAAACCGAACCGAACCGGAACCGAACCTAACCGAACCAACCTAACAACGAACCTAACCTAAACGAACAGAACCGAACCAAACCGAACCGTAACCGAACCGAACGAACCGAACCGAACCAACCGAACCGAACACCAAGCAAACATAACACGAAAACCGAACCCAAAACGAAACGAAGAACCTAAACAAAACCGAACCAGAACCTAACCGACACAAACCGAACCGGAACCGAACCAACCAACCTAAACCGAACCGAACCGAACCAACAAACCGAACCGAACCGAACAGAACCTAAACGTAAACCTAACCGAAACGAACCGAACCGAACCGAACGAACCAACCAGACCAACGAACAGAACCGAACCAAACCTAACCGAACCGACAACCGAACCGAAAGCTAACAAAACATGAAACCTAACCGAACCGAACCGAACCGAACCTAACCCAACATGAACCGAAACCTAACCGAACCTAACCTAACCGAACCGAAACGAACCTAACCTAACCTAACCGAACCGAACATAACCGAACCCTAACCTAACCCACCGAACCGAAACTAACCGAACACTAACCGAAAGCCAACCTAACCGAACCGAAAACGACACCTAGAACCGAACCGAACCGAACCTAACCTAACCCGAACGAACCGACCGAACCAAACTAACCGAACCGAAACCGAACCCGAACAACCGAACCGAACCGAACCTAAACAGAACCGAACCGAACCGAACCGAACGAACCAAACCGAACCGAACCGAAAGAAACGACAGAAACCCGAACCGGACCGAACCGAACCGAACCGAACCGTAACGAACCGCACCTAACCAACCGACCGAACCGAACCTAACCTAAAACTGAACCGAACCGAACCGAACCGAACCGAACCCAAGAAACCGAACCTAACGAACCGAAACCGAACCGAACCTAACCGAACCGAACCGAACCGAACCTAACCGAACCGAAACGAACCTAAAACCGAACCGAACCGAACCGAACGAACCGAACGAACGACCGAACCGAAACCGAACGAACCGAACCGAATACCGAACCGAACCGAACCCGAACCTAACCGATAACCGAACGAACAGAACCGAACCGAACCGAACCGAACCGAAGAACCGAACCCGACCTAACAGAACCGAACGAACCTAAAGCAAACCCGAACCGAAACGAACCGAACAGATAACGAACCGACCGAACCGAACCGAACCGAACCTAACGAACCGAACCGAACACCGAACCGAACCTAACCAGAAAAAGATAAAGAAAATAAAGAAAAAAGAAAATAAAACCGAACCTACCGAACCGAACTAACAATTAAACTAAAAGAAAATACACTAAAAAACGAAATAAAATAAAAGAAAAGAACAAAAGAAAAGAAATAACATAATATAAAATAAAATAAAATAACCTAAACTAAACTAAAATAAACTAAAGAAACCTAAAAGAAACTAAACTAACCGAACTAACAATAAAAATAAAATAAAATAACGAAAAAACCTAACCTAAACATAACCGAAAATAACTATAAACGAACAAGAAACTAAAAGAACAGAACATAACCTAAACCGAAACTACTTAACCTAAACAGAACCTAACCTAACCTAACAAACATAACCGAACCTAACACGAACCGAACTAACCTAACAGAACCTAAACATACAGAACTAAACTAACCTAACCAAACGTAACAAAAATAACCTACACCGAACTAAATAACCTAACCTAACCAACGAACCTAACCTAACCTAACCTAACTAACCTAAACTAACCTAACCTAACCTAACCTGAACCTATAGACCTAACCTAACCACTAACTCTAACCCACAACCTAACCTAACCTAACCTAACCAAACCTAACCTCAACCTAACATTAACCTAACCACCTAACGACCTAACCTAACCGAAATAACCGAAACTGAACCTAACCTAACCGAAACCGAACTAACCTAACCTACGCCGAACTACACCGAACCCTTTGCTAACCGTAGACGGAAACTGCAAACTGTAACCGAACCGAAGCCGAACCTGAAGAACGACGACCTAACAGAACTAACCGAACCGAGACCTGAACCGAACCGAACCGAACCTGAACCAACCAACCGAACCTAACCGAACCGAACCAACCGAACCGAACCGAACGAACAGAACGAAGCCGAACCGCACCAACCGAACGAACCGAACCGAACAGAACAGAACCGAACCGAAACCGAACCGAACCGAACCGAACCGAACCGAAACGAACCGAAACCGAACCCAAGCCAACCGAACCGAACCTAACCGAACCTAACCGAACGAGCCTAACCGACCAACCTAACCTACCGAACCGAACCGTAAACCGAACCGAACCGAACCTAACCTGAACCTGAACCGAACCGGAACCGAACCTACTAACCGAACCGAACCGAACCGAACGAACCTAACCGAACTAACCGAACCGAACGCGAAACCTAACCGAACCGAACCTGTAACCGAACCGAACCGAACCGAACCGACCGAACCGAACCGAAACCGTACACTCACCGAAAAAGAAACGAACGCGAACCACCGAACCGAGACCACCTAACCCGAATCCTCTAAACCTCAACGTAACCCCGACCGGAACCGAACCGAACCTAACCTAACCGCGAACCGAACCGAACAGAAACCGAAACCGCAACCGAAACCGGAACGAACCTAACGAACAAACCGAACCCGAACCGAACGCGAACCGAAACCGACATCGAACCGAACCGAACCGAACCGAACACTGAACCAAACCGAAACCCGAACCGAAACCGAACCGAACCCGGAACCGAACCGAACCGAACCGAAACGAAACCTAACCGAACCGAAAAGAACCGAACAGAACCGAACCGAACCGAACCAACCGAACCGAACCAACGAACCGAAGACTAACCTAACCAAACCTACCGAACCTAACCGAACCGAACTAACAGAACCGAACGAACCGAAGCGCGAAACAGTAACCGGAACCGAACCGAACTAACGAACCGAACCGAACCGAACCCGAACCGGAACCGAACCGAACCTAAACGAACCGAACCGAAACCGAAACGCGAACACGAACCGAACCGAACCGAACCGAACGAACCCAACCGAACGAAAACCAACCGAACCGAACCGAAACGGAACCGAACCAACCGAACCGAACCGACGAACCGAACCGAACCGAACCGAACCGAACGAACCGACACCGAAACCGAACCGAACCAACCGAAAAACGAACCGAACCGAACCGAACCGAAAGAACCGAACCGAACCGAACAGAACCGAACCGAACCGAACCGAAACCGAACCGAACCGAACCGAACCGAAACCGAACCGACCGAACCGAACGAAACAGAACCGAACCGAACCGAACAAAACCGAACCGAACCCGGAACCGAACCGAACCAAACGAACCGAACCAACCGAACCGAAACCGAACCGAACGAACGCGAACCGAACCGAACGAAACGAACCGAACCGCGAAAGAACCGAACCGAACCGGAACGAACCGTAACCGAACCGAACAGAACCGACCGACCGAACCGAACCGAAACCAACGAACCGAACACCGAAACCGAACCGAACCGAACCTAACGAACAGAAACCGAAACAAACGAACCGAACCGAACCGAACCGACAGAACAGAACGAAACGAAACCGAACCGAAAACAACCGAACCGAACCTGACCGAACCGAACCGAACCGAACAACCGAACGAACCGAACCGAAAAGCCGAACAGACCGAAACCGAAACCGAAACGACCGGAACCAACCGAAAACCGAACCTAACCGAAACCGACCGAACCGAACCTAACCGAACCGAACCGAACCGAACCGAAACCGAAACCTAACTAACCGAACGAACCGAACCGAACCACGACCTAACCGAACCGAACGAAACAGAACCGAACCGAAGAACCGAACCGAACCGAACCGAACGAACCGAACCGAACCGAACCTAACCTAACACGAAACCTAACCAAACCGACCGACCAACCGAACCGAAACGAACCGACCGAACCGAACCGAACCGAACCTAAACGAACCGAACCGAACCGAACCGAACCGACCGAACCGAACCTAAGAACGAACCTAACCGAGACGAACCGAACCGAACCGAACCCAAACCGAACCGAACCGGAACCGAACCGAACGAACCGAACCGAACGCACCCGAACCGAACCGAACCGAACCGAACCGAACCGACCAGAACCGAACCGAAACCGAAGACCGAACCAACCGAACGAACGAACGAACCGAACAGAACCGAACGAACCGAATCCGAACCTGAACCTAACCGAACCGAAACGAACCGAACACGAACCGAACCGAACCGAACCGAACCGAACCGAACCAACAGAACCCGAACCGAACCGGAACCGGAACCGAACCGAACCAAACGCAACCGAACCGAAACCGAACCGAACGAACCGAACACGAACCGAACCGACCAACCGAACCGAACCGAACGAACCGAACCGAACCGAACGAACCGAACCGAACCGAACCGACCGAACCGAACCGAAACCAACCGAACCGAACGAACCGAAAAACCGAACCAAACCGAAACCGAACCGAACCGAACGACCGAACAGAAACCGAACCAACCGAACCGAACCGAACACGAAAGAACCAACCGAACCGAACCGAAACGAACCGAACCGAACCGAACCCACCGAACCGAACCAACCGAACGAACCTAACCGAACCGAACTAACCGAACCGAACCTAAACGAACCGAACCTAACCGAACCGACCGAACGAACAGAACCGAACCGAACGAACCGAACCGAACGAACCGAACCGAACCGAACCGAACCGAACCGAACCGAACCAACGAACCGAACCGAAACGAACCGAACGAACCGAACCGAACCGACCGAACCGACCGAACCGAACCGAACCGAAACCGAACCGAACCGAACCGAACCGAACCGAACAAACCTAACCGAACCGACCAACCGAACCGAACCGAAACCGAACAGAACCGAAACGAGACACGAACCGAACAGAACGAAACCTAACCGAACCGAAACCGAACCGAACCGAAACGAACCGAACCGAACCAACCGAACCGAACCGACAACCGAACCTAACCGAACGAACCGAACCGAACCGAACCGAACCGAAACGAACCTAACCGAACCGAACCGAACGAACCGAACCGAACCTAACGAACCGAACCGAACCGAACTAAACCGAACCGAACCGAACCGAACCGAACCGAACAGAACCGAACCGAACCTAACCAACTAACCTAACCTAACGAACCGAACCGAACCGAACCGAACGACGAACCGAAACCGAACCTGAACCAACCGAACCGAACCGAACCGAACCGAACTAACCAACCGAACCGAACCTAACCAACCGAACCGAACCGAACCTAACCGAACATAACCAAACCGAACCGAACCAACCTAACCTAACCTAACTAAACCGAACGAACCTAACCGACCGAACTAACCGAACCTAACGACCGAACCGAACCGAACCTAACCGAACGAACCGAACCGAACGAACCGAACCGAACCGAACCGACCGAAACGAACCGAACGAACCGAACCGAAACGAAACCGAACCGAACCGAACCGAACCGAAACCGAACGCAACCGAACCGAACCTAACCGAACCGACCGAAACCGAAACGAACCGAACCGAAAACGAACCGAACCGACCGAACCAAACAACCGAACCTACCGAACCGAACCGAACAACTAACGAACCGAACGAACCAACCAACCGAACCGAACGAACCGAAACAGAACGAACCGAACCGAACAACCGAACTAACCTAACGAACCGAAAGAACGAACCGAACCGAACCGAACCGAAAAGAACAAACGAACGAACCAACCGAAACCGAACAACGAACCTAAACCTAACACTAACCTAACGAACCTAACCGAACCTAACTACCGGAACCGAACCTAAACGAACGAACCTAACCGAAACGACCGAACCGAACCGAACCGAACCGAACCGAACCGAACCGAACCGAACCGAACCGAACCGAACCGAACCGAACCGAACCGAACGAACCGAACCGAACCGAAACCAAACGAACCGAACCGAACCGAACCGAACCGACCTAACCCGAACCGAACCGACCGAAACGAACCGAAACCGAACCGAACCGAACCTACCGAACCGAACCGAACCGAACCGACCGAACCGAACCAACCGAACCAGAACCGAACCGAACCGAACCTGAACCGAACCGAACCGAACCGAACCGAACCGAGAAAGAACCGAACCGAAACGAACCGAACGACCGAACCGACCGAACCGAACCGAACCGAACCAACCGAACCGAACCGAAACCGAACAGAACCGACCGAACCTAACAGACCGAACCGAACCGACCGAACCGAACCGAACCGAACCGAACCGAACCTAACGAACCGAACCGAACCGAAACCGAACCGAAACCGAACCGAACGAACCGAACCGAACCGACGAAACGAACCGAACCGAACCGAACCAACCGAAGAACCAACCGAACCGAAACCGAACAGAACGAAACCGAACCGAACCAACGAAAACCGGAACCGAACCGAAACCGAACCGAACCGAACCGAACCGAACCTCAACCGAACCGACACCCGAACCGACCGAACCGAACCGAACCATACGACCGAACGACCGAACCGAAACCGAACCGAACCGAACCGAAACGAACCGAACCGAACCGAAACGAAACCGAACCGAACCGAACCGAACCGAACCGAACCGAACGAACCGAACCGAACCGAAACCGAACCGAACGAACCGACGAACCGAACGAAAGAACCGACCGAACCGAACGAACCGAACCGAACGCACCGAACCGAACCGAACCGAACCTAACCGAACGAACGAAAACCGAACCGAACCAAACCGAAACGAACCGAACCGAACCGAACCGAAACGAACCGAACGAACCGAACCGAACCGAACCGAACCGAACGAACCGAACCGAACCGAACCGAACCGACCGAACGAACCGAACGAAACCGAACCGAACCGAACCGAACCGAACCGAACCGACCAACCGAACCGAACCGAACCGAAACCGAACGAACCGAACCGAACCGAAGAACCGAAACGACCGAAACCGAACCAGAACCGAACCAACCTAACCGAACCGAACCGAACCGAACCGAACCGAACCGAACCGAACCAACGGAAACGAACAACCGAACCGAACCAACCGAACCTAACCGAACCGAACCGAACCGAACCGAACCGAACCGAACCCGAACAGAACCGAACCCGAACCGAACCGACCGAAACGAACCGAACCGAAACCGAAACGAACCCGAACGAACCGAACGAACCGACCGAACCGAACGAACCGAACGAAACGAACCGGAACAGAACCGAACCGAACCGAACGAACCGAAAAGACGAACCGAACCGAACGACCGAACCGCCAACAACCGAACCGAACCGAACCGAACCGAACCGAACGAACGAAACAAACCGAAACCGAACCGAAGAAACCGAACCGAACCTAACAGAACCGACGAACAGAACCGAAGCCGACCGAACCGAACCGAACCGAACGAACCGAAGAAACGAACAGAACCGAACCGAACCGAACGAACCGAACACCCGACCGAACCGAACCGAACCGACCGAACCGAACCGAACGACCGAACCGAACCGAACCGAACGAACCGAACCGAACCGAACTAACCGAACCGAACGAACCGAACCGAACCGAACCGAACCCGAACCGAAACCGAACGAACGAACCGAACCAACCGAACCGAACAAAACGAACCGAACCGAACGAACCGAACGAACCGAAACGAACCGAACCGAACCGAACGAACCGAACCGAACCAACGAACGAACCGAACGAACCCGAACCGAACCGAAAGAACCGAACCGAACCGAACCGAACCGAACCGAACGAACCGAACCGAACCGAACGAACCGAACCGAACCAACGAAACCGAACCGAACCGAACCGAACCGAACCGAACCGAACCGAACGAACCGACCGAACCGAACACAACCGAACCGAACGAACCGAACGCACCGAACCGAACCGAACCGAACCGAAAGAACCGAACCGAAACCGAACGAACCGAACGAACCGAACCGAACCGACCGAAACGAACAAACCGAACCGAACCGAACGAACCGACGAACCGAACAAACGTAACCGAACCGAACCGAACCGAACCGAACCAACGAACCGAAACCGACGAACCGAACCGAACCGAACCGAACGAACCGAAACGAACCGAACCGAAACGAACCGAACGAACCGAACGAACCGAACCGAACCGAACCGAACCGAACCGAAACCGAACCGAACCGAACAGAACCGAAACCAACCGAACCCGACCGAAACCGAACCAAACGAAACAGAACCGAACCGAACCTAACCAACCGAACCGAACCGACGAACCGAACCGAACCGACCAACCGAACCAACCGAACCAAAACGAAACCGAACTAACGAACCTACCCGAACAGAACCGAACTAAACGAACCGAACCGAACGAACCGAACCGAACCGAACCGAACCGAACCACCCTAACCGAACTAACCGAACCGAACCGAACCTACCAACCGAACCGAACGAACCGAACAACCGAACCAACGAACCGAAACCGAACCGAACCGAACCAACACCGAACCGAACCGACCGAACCGAAACGAACAGACCGAACGAACCGAACCGAACCGAACGAACCGAACCGAACCTAACCGAACCGAACAGAGAAGAACCGAGAACCGAACCGACCGAACACGAACCGAACCGAAACCGAAAGAACCGAACCGAACCGAACCGAACCGAACGAACCGAACCGAACCGGAACCGACCAACCGAACGAAACCGAACGAACGAACCGAACCGAACTCGCCGAACCGAACCGAACCGAACGAACCGAACCGAACCGAAACCTAAACCGAACCGAATCTCGAACCAAACCTGGAACCGAACCGAACCGAACCGAACCTAACCGAAACCGAACCGAACCGAACCGAAGCGCGGAACCGACCGAACCGAACCGAACCGACGAAACGAACCGAACCGAACCGAACCTAAACCAAACCGAACCGAAACCGAACCGAACCGAACCAACCGAAACCGAGAGAAACCGAACCGAACCGAACCGAACGAAACTAAACCGAACCGAACCGAACCGGAACCGAACCGAATCGGACCGAACCGAACGAACCGAACCTAACCGAAACGAAACGACCGAAACGAAGCGAACCAAACCGAACGAACCGAACCGAACCGAACCGAACCGAACCGAACGAACGAACGACCGAACCGGAACGAACCAACCGAACCGAAACCGAACAGAACCGACCGAACAGAACCGAAACCGAACCGAAACCGAACCGAACTAACCGAACCAACCGAACACAACCGAACCGAACCGAACCGAACCGAACCGAACCGAACCGAACGAACCGAACCGAACGAACCGAAAACCGAACGAACCGAACCTTAGCAACCGAACCTAACCTAACCGAACCGAACCTAACCGAACCGAACGAACGAACCGAACCGAACCGAACCAAACCAAACCGAAACCGAACGAACCGACACCGAACCGAAAACCGAACCCGAAACGACCGAAAGAACAGGAACCGAACCGAACAGAACCGAACCGAACCGAACAGAACCGAACCGAACCGAACCGACCCGAACCGAAACCGAACCAAACGAACCGAAACCGAAACGAACCGAACCGAAACCGAACCGAACCGAACCACAACGAACGAACCGAACCGAACCGAACCGAACGAACCGACCGAACCGAACTAAACCGAAACCGAACGAACCGAACCGAACCGAACCGAACCGAACCAAGCCGAACCGAACCGAACCGAACCGAACCCGAACCGAACGAACCGAACCGAACCGAACCGAACCGAACCGAAAAAGAACAGAACGAACCAAAACCGAACCAAACCGAACCGGAACCGAACCGAACCGAACCAACCGAAAACCGAACCGAACCTAACCGAACCGAACCGAACCGAAACCGAACGAAACAGAAACCGAAACCGAACCGACCGAACCGAACCGAACCGAACCGAACGAACCGAGAACCGAACAGAACCGAACCGAACCGAACCGAACCGAACCGAACCGAACCGAACCGAACCGAACGAACCGAACCGAACCTAACGAACCAACCGAACCGAAACCGAACCGAAACGAACCGACCGAACCGAACCGAACCGAACCGAACAGAACGAACCGAACCGAACCGAACCGAACCGAACCGAACCGAACCGAACCGAACCGAACCAACGAAACAACGAACCGAACCGAACCGAACGAACCGAACCGAACCGAACCGAACCGACGAACCGAACCGAACAAACAGAACGAACCGAACGAACCGAACCGAACCGAAACAGAACCGAACCGAACCGAACCGAACCGAACCGAACCGAAACCAACCGAACCGAACCGAACCGAAACGAACCGAACCGAACCGAACCGAACCGAAACCGACCGAACCGAACCGAAACGACCGAACAACCGAACCGAACCGAACCGAACCGAACCGAACCGAACCGAACCGAACCGAACCGAACCGAACCGAACCGAACCGAACCGAACCGAAACCGAACCGAACCGAACCAAACCGAACCGAACCGAACCGAACGAACCGAACGAAACCGAAACCGAAACGAAACCTAACCGAACCTAACCGAACCGAACGAACCGAACCGAAACAAAACGAACCGAACCGAACCGAACCTAACCGAACCGAACCGAACCGAACCGAACCGAACCTAGAAGAAACGAACCGAACCGAAAAAAAAACCGAACCGAACAGAACGAACCGAACCTAACCGAACCAACCGAACCGAAACCGAACGAAACCAACACGAACCGAACCGAACCGAACCGAACAAAAGAACCGAACCGAAAGCAACCGAACCGAACACGAACCGAACGAACCGAACCGAACCTAACCGAACGAACCAACCTAACCGAACCTAACTAACCGAACCTAACCGAACCGAACTACCGAACCTAACCGAAACGAACCGAAACGAACCTAACGGTAACGAACCGAACCTAACCGAACCGAACCAACCGAACCGAACTAACGAACCGAACCGAACCTAACCGAACCTAACCGAAACCTGAACCGAACCGAACCGAACCAACCGAACCAAACCGAACCGAACCGAACCGACAGAACCGAACCGAACCGAACCGAACCGAACGAACGGGAACCGAACCGAACGAAACCGAAACCGAACCGAAACCGAACCGTAACCGAACCGAACCAACCGAACAACGAACCGAACCGGAACGCCATTAACCGAAAACAGAACGAACCGAACAGAACCGAACCTAACCGAACGAAGAACCGAAAAAACCGAACCGAAACGACCTAACCGAACCTAACCGAACCGAACCGAACGAACCGAAACCGAACCGAACCGAACCGAAACCGAACGAACCGAACCGAACCCAACCGAACCGAACGAACCCGACCGAACCGAACCGAACCGAACAAACAGACAAAACAGAACCTAACCGAACCGAACTAACCGAACCGAAACGAACCGGACCGAACCGAACCGAACCGAAACCTAACCGACCGAACCGAACCGAACTAACCGAAACGAACCGAACCAAACCGACGAACAGAACCGAAACCGACCGAACCGAACCTAACAGAACCGAACCGAACCGAACCGAAACTAACCGAACTAACCGAACCGAAACGAACCGAACATAACGAACCGAACCGAACGACCGAACCTACGGGAACCGAACGAACCGAACCGAACCGAACCGAACCGAACCCGAACCGAACCGAACCTAACCTAACCGAACCGAACCGACCGAACGAACCGAACCGAACCGAACCGAACCTGAACCGAAAACCGAACCTAACGAACCAACCTAACGAACCGAGAAACCGAACCGAACCGAAACCGAACGAACCGAACAAACCGAACCGAACCGAACCGAACTCGAACCGAAACCTAACCGAAACCGAACCGAACCGAACCGAAAGAACGAAACCGAACCGACGAACCGAACAGAACCGAACTAACCGAACCGAACCGAACCGAACACCTAACGAACCGAAACCGAACGAACCGAACCGAACCTAACGGAACGAACCGAACCGACCGAACCTAACGAACCGAACCGAACCTAACCGAAACCGAACCGAAACCGACCCGAAACCGAACCTAACGAACCTAACGGAACGAAGAACCGAACCGACCGAACCGAAACGACCGTAACCGAACAAACCACACGAACCTTAAACCGGAACGAACCGAACCTGAACCTAACGAACGACCCGAACCGAACCGACCAGAAACGAACCCGAACCCGAACAGAAGAACCGACCCGAACCGAACCTTAACATACCGAACTAACCGAACGAACCGAACCTAAACCGAACCGACCGACCGAACGAACCGAAACCGAACCGAAAAACCGAACCAGAACCGACGCAACCTAACCGAACCGAACAGAACCGACCTAACCTAACCGAACCGAAACCGAACCGAACAGAACCTAACCTAACCTAACCGAACCTAACCGAACCTAACAGAACCGAACCGAACCGAACCGAAACCATAACCTAACCTAACCTAACCCTAACCCTAACCTAACCATAACCTAATAGGATAGTAACCTAACCTAACCTAACCTAACCTAACCTAACCTAACCTAAACCTACCTAACAACCAACAACCAAGCTAACCTACGTAACCTAACCTAACCTAACCTAACCTAACCTAACCTAACACTAACCTAACCTAACCATACCGGACTCGCGTCAGGACGGGTCAGGAAGTCAGGACGAGTCAGGAATGTTTTTTTTTTTTTTTTTTTTTTTTTTTTTTTTTTTTTTTTTTTTTTTCAAGGACAGTCAGGAAATGTTTTTTTTTTTTAAGACAGTCAGGAAATGTTTTTTCCCGAGTCAGGAAATTGTTTTTTTTCGTTTTTTTTTTCAAGACAGTAAGGAAATGTTTTTTTGCAGACAGTCAGGAATGTTTTTTTTTAGACAGTCAGAAATTGTTTTTCCAAACAGTCAGGAAATGTTTTTTTTTTTTTTTTTTCTCGAGCGGTCAGGAAAGTTTTTTTCGAGACGGTCAGGAAATTTTTTTTTTGACGGTCAGGAAAATGGTTTTTTTGAGACGGTCAGGAAATGTTTTTTTTGAGACGGTCAGGAAATAATTTTTTTTCTTTTTTTTTACGGTCAGGAAATGTTTTTTTTTAGGAAATGTTTTTTTTTGAGACAGTAAAAACGTCTGTTTTTTTTTCAAGACAGTCAGAAAATGTTTTTTTTTTTGAGAAGACGGTCAGGAAATGTTTTTTAAGACAGTCAGGAAATGTTTTTTTTTTTTTTTTTTTTTTTTTTTTACGGTCAGGAATAGTTTTTTGTCGAGGACGGTCAGGAAAGTTTTTTACGGTCAGGAAATTTTTTCTTTTTTTTTTTGACGGTCAGGAATAGTTTTTTTTGTCGACGGTCAGGAAAGTTGTGTTTTTTAGACGGTCAGGGAATGGTTTCTTTTTTTTTCGACGGTCAGGAAAATGTTTTTTTTTTTGAAGACGGTCAGGAAAGTTTTTTTTAGACGGTCAGGAAATTTTTTTTTTTTTTTTTTTGACGAGTCAGGAAACGGTCAGGAAAGTTAGGAAATGGTCAGGAAATGCTTTTTTTGGAAAAATGGCCAGAAAAAAATGGCGGTTTTTTGTCAGAAAAAAAATGGTTTTTGTTTTTGAGAGAAAAAGGACATGGAAAAATAGCAGATTATTTCTCAGAAAAAAATGGCGGTTTTGTTGCCAAGAAAAAATGCAATTTTTTTGGACAGGGAAAAATGGCAGCGCTTCTTTTCTTGTTTTTTTTTTTTGTAGAAAATGGTCAGGAACAAAATGGCGGTTTTTCAGCTGGGAAAAATGGCGGTTTTTGAGTCAGGAAAAAATGTTTTTCTTTTTTTTTTTTTTGAGGAAAAGGGTCAGGGGGGAAATGGCGGTTTTTTTTTGTCAGGAAAAAAAATGGCGGTTTTTTCTGCCAGGAAAATGGCGTTTTTTTGTGCCAGGAAAAAATGCGGCGTTTTTTTGGCTTTGCAGTTTTCTGTGCAAGGAAAAAATGGTTTTTTTTTTTGGATTGGAAATGGTCAGGAAAAGATGCGGTTTTTTTTTTTTTGCCAGGGAAAAAAATGGCGGCTTGTTTGTCAGGAAAAAAAAAATGGCGGTTTTTTTTTGTCGAGGGAAAAAAGGGCGGTGTTTGCCAAGGGGAAAAAGGCGCCTTGCTTTTTTTTTTTTTTTTTTTTTTTTTTCTTTGAAGAAATGGTCAGGAAAAAAAGGCGGTTTGTTTTTTTTGTCGGGAAAAAAATGCGTTTTTTTGCCAGGAAAAAAAGACGGCTCTTTCCTTTTTTTGTCTCTTTTTTTTAATGGCCCAGAAAAAAATGGCGGTTTTTTTTCCTGTCAGGAAAAATGGCGGTTTTTTTGTCAGGAAAAAATGGCGTTTTTTTTTTGCCAGGAAAAATGACGGTTTCTTTTTTTTCCCTTTTTTTTGAAAAATGGCCAGGGAAGAATGGCGGTTTTCTTTTCTTTTTTCTTTCCCTTTTTTTTTTTCTTTTTTTTTTTTTTGAAAATGGCCAGGGAAAAATGGCGGTTTTTGGTTTTTTTTGAGGAAATGGTCAGGAAAAAATGGGGGTTTTTTTTTTCAGGAAAAAATGCGGGGTTTTTTTTTTTTTTTTTTTTTTTTTTTGAAAAAATGGTCAGGAAAAATGGCGGTTTTTTTTGTGTCAGGAAAAAATGGCGGTTTTTTCTCAGGAAAAATGACGGTTTTTTTGTCGAAAAAATGGCTGTTTTTTTGCCAGGGAAAAATGGCGGTTTTTTCTGTCAGAAAATATTTTTTTTTGAGGAAATGGTCAGGAAAAATGGCGACCTTTTTTGTCAGGAAAAAATGGCGGTTTTTTCTGTCAGGAAAAATGTTTTTTTTTAAGAAATGGTCAGAAAAAATGGCGGTTTTTTTTGTCAGGAAAGAATGGCTCTTTTTTGTGTCAGGAAAAAATGGCGTTTTTTTGTGCCAGGAAAAAATGGCGCCCCCTTTTTTTTTTTTTTTTTTTTTTTTGAAAAAATGGTCAGGAAAAATGGCGGTTTTTTTTGTGTCAGGAAAAAATGGCGGTTTTTTTTAGTGGTCAGGGAAAAATGGCGACTTTTTTGTGTCAGGGAAACGGGGTTTTTTTTCTTTGGGAAATGGTCAGGAAAAAATGGCGGCTTTTTTTTGTGTCAGGGAAAAACGGCGGTTTTTTTTTTTTTTTTTTTTTTTTTTTTTTTTTAGAAAGTGGTCAGGGAAAAATGGCGACTTTTTTGTGTCAGGGAAACGGGGTTTTTTTTCTTTGGGAAATGGTCAGGAAAAAATGGCGGCTTTTTTTGTCAGGAAAAAATGGCGGTTTTTTTCTAGTTTTTTTCTGAGATTTTTTTCAAAATGGCGGACACAAATGTTTTCGCAGTCAGGAATAGTCAGGAAAAGTCAGGGAAGCCAGGAAGTGGTCAGGAAAAGATAGAATGGTCATGATGAGTCAGGTCGGATTGTGCCAAAAAATGTCTCATTTTTTTTAAGCTGTGCGGACTGGTAATAATTTGAAAAAAGTGTCCCAAAACGGTACAAATTGAAATGAGGGACTTAGAAAAATTTTCAGAAAAATATTAAAAATGGTCCCAAAAAAATAAACAAGCGCGGTAACAACTGTGCCGCGATCAACGCGTAGAACTACGTCTATTAGAATAGAACATATATGGAAGAGGCATTGAACCGAGGAGTTATTCACTCGTCTTTTGGGTGTACCACGGATTACAAATGATTACTGATTTCAAGTGATTTTAACTGACTTCGACTGATTTCATCCGATTTTATATGACCAACCGATTTCAAATGATTTCATTTCGTTATGATTTTAAGCTATTTTATTATGATTTCTAGTAATATAAATATGATAACAATTTTATAAGATTAAAAAATTTTATTTAAATTTAACAAGGGAATACAAGATATTTAAATACAAAGTTTACATGTGTATTTTTTAGTGGTCGCAAAGAATTACAGAGGTAACGGTACGAAATAAAAATATTTTATTAAAATACATAAATTTTTCTTGTAAAAAAACTTGGCGCTGCTAGACCTCGAAATTTTAAATAAATAAGGACAACGATAAATAAAAATAATTCAGAAAATAATGCGATGGGAGTAATATTGAATGATTATCAGCGTGGATGTGCGAGTGAGTGATATGGGTGTGCGTGACGACGCGTACGGCGGATAATGCGGCTTGATCGTTAAGTAGAGGATAAATTTATTTATTTATTTATTTATTTAAAATTTCGAGGTCTAGCAGCGCCAAGTTTTTG
>NW_027270319.1:89234-106153 GCF_030848805.1 Temnothorax longispinosus | reverse complement strand
AAATGGCGTTTTTTTTTTGCCAGGGACAATGGCAGCCTTTTTTTTTTAAGAGGTCCTTTTTTTTTTTTTTTTTTTTTTTTTTTTTTTTTTTTTTTTTTTTTTTAAGCGGTGAGGGAATGTTTTTTTCCGAGTCAGGGAATGTTTTTTTCAAGACAGTCAGGAAATGTTTTTTTTTTGGACGGCCAGGAAACGGTCAGGGAAAAAAATGGCGACTTTTTCCGCGGTCAGGAAACGGTCAGGAAAAAATGGCGGCTTGAAAAATGGCGGCTTTTTTTTGTGCCAGGAAAAAATTTTTTTTTCTTTTTTTTTGCGTCAGGAAAAAAAGTTTTTTTTTGACGAGTCAGGAAATGGTCAGGAAAAGTCAGAAAACGTTTTTTTTTTTTTTTTTTTTTTTTTTTTTTTTTTTTCGCGAGTCAGGAAACGGTCAGGAAATGTTCAGGAAAAGTCAGGAAAAGTCAGGAAAAATGGTCAGGAAATGTTTTTTTCTTTTTTTTTGAAAAATCGGTCAGAAAAAAATGGCGGTTTTTTTGCCAGGGAAAAATGTCGGTTCCCTTTCTTCTTTTTCTCTTTTTTTTCCCCGAAAAATGCTCAGGAAAAAATGGCGGTTTTTTTTCTCAGGAAAAAATGGCGGCTTTTTTGTCGAGAAAAAATGGCGTTTTTTTTGCCAAGGGAAAAATGGCGTCCCTTTTTTTTTTTTTTTTTTTTTTTTTTTTTTTTTTTTTAGAAAATGGTCAGGAAAAATGGCGGTTTTTTTTATCAGGAAAAAATGGCGGTTTTTTGTCGAGAAAAAATGGCGGTTTTTTTGCCAGGGAAAAATGGCGGTTTTTCTTCTTTTTTGTTTTTTTTTTTTTTGAAAAATGGTCAGGAAAAATGGCGGTTTTTTTTGTCAGGGAAAAATGGCAGTTTTTTTGTCGGGGAAAAATGGCGTTTTTTGCCAGGGAAAACGGTTTTTTTTTTGAAAGAGATGGTCAGGGAAAAATGGCGTTTTTTTGTGTCAGGGAAAAAATTTTTTTTAGGAAATAGTCAGGAAAAATGGCGGTTTTTTTTGTCAGGAAAAAATGGCGGCTTTTTTTTTGCCAGGAAAAATGGCGTTTTTTTTGTGGCAGGAAAAAATGGTTTTTTTTAAGAAATGGTCAGGGAAAAATGTTTTTTCTTTTTTTTTTTTTTTTTGAAGAAATGGTCAGGAAAAAATGGCGGCTTTTTTGTCAGGAAAAAATGGCGGGTTTTTTTTGTCAGGGAAAAAATGGCGTTTTTTTGCCAGGGAAAAATGACGGCTCCTTTCTTTTTTTTCCCTTTTTTTTCTTTTTAATGGCCAGGAAAAATGGCGGTTTTTTTTTGCCAGGAAAAAATGGCGGTTTTTTTTTGTCAGGAAAAAATGGCGGCTTTTTTGTCGAGAAAAAATGGCGGTTTTTTTGCCAAGGGGAAAATGGCGTCTTTTTTTTTTTTTTTTTTTTTTTTTTTTTTTTTTTTTTTTTTTTTTTTTTTTTTTTGAAAAATGGTCAGGAAAATTGGGGGTTTTTTTTTCAGGAAAAAATGGCGGGTTTTTTTTCGAGAAAAAATGGCGGTTTTTTTTGTCGGGGAAAAATGGTGGTTCTTTCCCTCTTTTTTTTTTTTTTTTTTTTTTTTTTTTTGGAAAAATGGTCAGGGAAAAATGGCGGTTTTTTTTGCCAGGAAAAAAATGGCGGTTTTTTTTGCCAAGAAAAAATGGCGGTTTTTTTGCCAGGGAAAAATGGCGGCCTTTTTTCTTTTTTTTGGAAAAAGTGGTCAGGGAAAAATAGCGTTTTTTTTCGAGAAAAATGGCGTTTTTTTGCTAGGGAAAAATGGCTTTTTTTTAAGAAGAGGCATTGAACCGAGGAGTTATTCACTCGTCTTTGGGTGTACCACGGATTACGAATGATTACTGATTTCAAGTGATTTTAACTGACTTCAACCAGGGTTGGGAAGTAACTAGTTACCGTTACCGTACAAGGTACTTTTTTTGGTAACTTACTGTGTTAGAAATACAGGAGATGTCGATAACTTTTGGATATGGCTACAGCCATCTATTGTGTTGATAACATAATCTTGCGGTTCCATGAACGAATACTAGATGGCAGGTCGTTTCCGCCTAGTAACTGTTGCAGGCGGACGCGCGAGCAACGCAACGCACCGAGTTCCGCTCACGCTAGCATCACGTGACAAGAGGGCGAGTGGAGGGGATGCGCAAGCACGAACGTGCAGAGAGACGATCCCGGCCATTCTCGACTATTCGGTCAAACGTGAAACAGTTTGAGTCACGTATCGGGTATTCCGCCACTAGAATCTTTTATCGAGAACATGTTCGAGTTCTGTTCAAGACTTATCGCTCGTACCGTATTAATTATTCAAGGTATATTATTGCCCTTGTCGTTGCTAGTGTCGTTTTCAATGCTAATATCGTCTTTAACGCTCGTGTTGTATCAATCGTTCGTGTTGTAATGTATTTCGGTGCCGTGAATTCACACACGAGTCCGTAAAATTCAGTTATCATTCGAAGCACGAATAACGTGTTCGAGCACGTAAATGAAGAAAGAAGAACGACGTGTATTCCGGGCTCAGCCGAGCCTTTACTTGACGATGGACATTCGAGCGATATATATTGGAAATCAAGAGCGGCCATCGTTAACTTCGTTCCTTTCACGTGGCGAGACGAAATAGCCGCCATTATTCTGATTATTTGGCTCGCTTACAGCGAATGAGTTTCCCACTCTCGGTGGATGATTTTCCGTACAAATAAATGTCGGATTATCTATGATTAATTGGTGGATGCTGCAGATTCCACAATAAGGTAACATTTGGATTTATAATATCAACTATTCGGTTCTTTCGTCAGATATTTCCCTGATGAAAGTGATACTTTACAAGTGAACACGTGTTAATTCGAATATTCGGTTACAGAATATAACGTTATTTTCCTATGATTATCCTCAAAGAAGGATTCTCACGATTAATTCTGATTAATAAGAAAAGGAGATAAATTCTTATCTCGGGACGTAAATTCAATGGAATTCCAATTAATAATTCTCATTGATGCGCATACAAGGATTAAAGTTATCCTGAAGTTATATTCCTTGTGCTTCATATATTAAGACTTATATTTCGTTTACTTTATAAAATTCTCTAGCGTTTACTGTATATAATGAACGTGAAGTTAATTCGATATATGATTACTGTTCAAAATAATACTTCGACTACTCGATACGTTTTAATAACAATTCTGAACTACGCGAACGAATAAGTTCTTTTGCTCAATTACGTTATGAAAAATTATTGTTGCGATCTTTCCGTATCTCTTTCGATTAATTCTAAGGATATATGCTTCAATTATTCACTGCATTTAGCAACGTATATGGAATAATTATATTTACTAATTGCAAGAAAGAAGTTTCAAAGTTTATCAAAAGGACAATTCCTACCAGACAGTTGTTATAATATTATCTAATTAGTTCCTACAGAATTCTTTTATTTATAATACTTCTCATTTTCAGATTTAACGTACTCAGAAATCTTTGGTTTCATTATTTCATATTCGTTATCTTAACATGTATTAATTGTATTATCCTCTTTATATGAGCCTTGTATTCATTATAATTGATGTGTTTGCCTCGAAAATATTCCCTTGCAAAATTTCTATAAAAGGAAGAGACCATTTATTTCATTTAATCATTCAGAATATTTAATACATTGAATATTCGTTCATACTTTATACCTTGAATTTAGTTTGAAACATTTCGTAAAGAGATCTCAGACTTAACTTATTATTGGTAATAAGGTTCTGTTAAACGAAGGGAATATTTTCTTTAAAATATTTTATATTATCTATGTACAATTTTGTTTATGAATACTGAGAAGGTTTTAGGGCAGTTTCCCTTCTCCTATGCAACAAATGTTGGTATTCTTTATATAGTTCTGCCCACTTTCAACTTTTCTGGATTACGCACTCATTAAATCAATTGTTCTATTTCTTATTTTGAATATCGTTTCTCCTTCTCCACCATCCTTAGCTCACGCAACATACGAGGCGTGTACATACTGGTAACTGCGTTACATTTTTCTTTTGGTAACTGTAACGGTAACTTAGTTACATTTTTTCGGTAACTGTAACTAATTTAAGTTACTTTTATAGTTAAGGTAAGTTTACTCGCGCAATGATTAGTGGCGCCAACTGACTGGCATTCATTAGCGCCAAAAACGAATTTGTTTAATAACAAACGATTTCAAGAATAGGTACCCAGACCTATAAGAATAGGTACTCTGATCTATAGTGTATGTGTCGGATTTATCTCATCTTGGAATGGTGGAAAGGTATAAGGTATAAGGTCGCACTCAGAGGTGTAACTGATTGTGAGTACAATCTACGAAAAGAAATTTCCCACGCAAGGTATAAGCTATACTATACCGATTGCTGTGTGGCGCAAGAGGATCGAGTTATGTCACGCACGGTGCCTCCCGGATATCGTGTGCCCTTCGGGAATACGAACCAAATTCCAGGCATTCGCGACTCTATCCGGATGAAATCGTGCGATCGCGGTATTTGTGGGACGAAAAATAGAATTTAGTTCCATTTTGTTCCAGAAATAACAATAAAGGCCCGCGCACAATGAAAAATATAAGGAACAAAGAAGATATTAGCGATTAGAAATAAGAAATCAGGAATAAAGCTGGTGTAGTATTGATACACGGCTTCCAATAAAATCTATTGCTTGTGTTATTCATTGTTTCTGTTGCCTGTATTTTTCATCGTGCGTCCAACTTTATTCTTGATTCTTTAGTCCTAATCGCTAATATCTGTTCCTTGTTTTTTATATTTTTTATTGTGCGGAGGCCTTAACAATTGAAATAATTCAAACAAAGTCCTCCAAGATATATGGTTTTCCTAGGGAGCGAACGACTAGAGGAGTCCCCAGTTGCGGAATCGGGTCCAACTAAAAACTCGAGTTCGCTATAGCAGCACTGCCAGACGTTGTTATAAAAAGCAGCTGCGGAGAGAAGGACAGGCTGAAAAAGCCCAAAGTCCTACTCTTCGGATACAAAGGACAAAGAGAGAAAGATATGGTCAACATGTGACACGTAAAAGCGTGTCTTTTTTTAAGCCACAATATTGTGGCTGCAAATTTACGTCAATGACTGCAAATGTCGAGAAACGCGTTTTGGAGACATGGGTCTCACACGACCCATGTGTATACTTTTACGGTCAATTTACTTCAGTGACTGCAAATGTCGAGAAACGCGTTTTGGAAACGGGTCTAAAACGACCCATGTGTATACTTTACGGTCAATTTACTTCAGTGACTCCAAATGCGAGAAACGCGTTTTGGAAACATGGGTCTAAAACGACCCATGTGTACACTTTTACGGTCAATTTTCGTCAGTGACTCCAAATGCCGAGAAACGCGTTTTAGAAACTTGGGTCTAAAACGTGGATACTTTTACGGTCAATTTTCGTCAGTGACTCCAAATGTCGAGAAACGCGTTTTAGAAACGGGTCTAAAACGACCCGTGTGTACACTTTTAAGGTCAATTTGTGACCGTACGGAGGTGTGATGTTCCCCACGCAACGATTTATGATGATTTTATTGTAAAATTTTATGTCACCGACACGGTCGCCACTCGTATTTTTACCCCCTAAACCGAGAAAGGATTTTTAACTCTAATGACGGATTTGCCCCACCTGATTAAGTCCAACTCACAGGGGCCTGCAGGAACAACCAATCGGCTCCGAGATAAGCGCGCGCTGCTTAAAATGGAAATTAAGTCCAACTCACAGGGGCCTGCAGGAACCACCAATCGGCGCCGAGATAAGCGGCGCGGCTTAAAATGGAAATTAAGTCCAACTCACAAGGGCCTGCAGGAACAACCAATGGCGCCCGCGATACGCGGCCGCTTAAAGTTTAAAGTAGATCTAACTCCCTAGGAACCTGCAGCACAAAGAGAGTTTTTTGGACTGAGATTATTTTGGACTGAGATACTTGGGACTTATTTTGGGACTGAGATATTTTTGGACGAGATATTTTTGGACTGAGATATTTTGTGGACAGACATTTTTGGACTGAGATATTTTTTTAGGACTGAGATATTTTTGGACGAGACAATTTTAGACTTGAGATATTTTGGACTGAGACATTTTAGACTGAATATTTTGGATGAGATATTTTTGGACTGAGATATTTGGACTGGATGAGATTTTTTGGACTGAGACATTTTTTGACTGAGACGTTTTTGGACTGAGATGTTTTTGAACTGTTTTTTGGGACTGAGACGTTTTTGACTGAGATTTTTGGACTGAGACGTTTTTGGACTGAGACGTTTTTGGACTGAGATGAGATTTTTGGACTGAGACACGTTTTTGGACTGAATGTTTGTGGACTGAGATGTTTTTGGAAACTGAGATGTTTTTGGACTGAGACGTGTTTTTTGGACTGAGACGTTTTTGGACTGCGACGTTTTGGGACTGAGACGTTGTTGGACTGAGACGTTTTGGACTGAGATGTTTTGGACTGAGATGTTTTTTGGACTGAGATTGTTTGGACTGAGACGTTGTTTTTTGGACTGAGACGTTTTGGACTGAGATATTCTTGACTGAGATGTTTTTGGACTGAGATGTTTTGGACGAGATATTTTGGACTGAGACATTTTGGACTGAGGTATTATAGACAAAATATTTTTGCTGATATGTTTTGGGCTGAGATAAAATGAGGGGGTCACCGGCGCAGCGATACGCGGTGCTTAAAGTTTAAATTAAATATAACTCCCGCGAGCCTGCAGAACAACCAATCGGCGCAACGATACGCTGCGCTTAAAGTTTTAAATTAGATCTAACTCCCTAAGGGCCTGTAGAACAACCAATCGGTGTAGCGATACGCTGCGCTTGAAAGTTTAAAAGAGATCTAACTCTCTAGGGGGCTGCAGGGCAGAAACAACAATCGGCGCCGCGATAGGCGGCGCTTTAAAGTTTAAATTAGATTTAACTCCCTAGGGGCCTGCAGAAGAACAATACGGCGCCACGATACGTGGCGCTGAAAATTTAAATATAATTTAATTTGCTTTTCGATCAAGGGTCTAAAACGACCCATGTGTATACTTTTACGGTCAATTTACGTCAGTGACTGCAAAATGTCGAGAAACGCGTTTTTGGAGACATGGAGTCTAAAACGACCCATGTGTATACTTTTACGGTCAATTTGTGACCGTACGGAGGTGTGATGTTTCCCACGCAACGATTTATGATGATTTATTGTAAAATTTTAGCCGCTGTGCTTTTTTCAATTTGAAATTAAGTCCAACTCACAGGGGCCTGCAGGAAAAACCAATCGGCGCCGAGATAAGCGGCGCGCTGCTTAAAATAGAAATAAAGTCCAACTCACAGGGGCCTGCAGGAACAACCAATCGGCGCCGAGATAAGCGCGCGCTCCTTAAAATTGAAATTAAGCCCAGATCACAAAGGCCTGCAGGGAAAAACCAATCGGCGATGCTTAAAATTGAAATTAAGGCCCAGCTCACAGGGGCCTGCAGGAACAACCAATCGGCGCTCCTTAAAATTGAAATTAAGCCCTGCTCACAAGGGCCTGCAGGAAACACCAATCGGCGCTTGTTAAAATTGAAATTAAGTCCAGCTCACAAGGGCCTGCAGGAACAACCAATCGGGGCCCGAGATAAACGGCGCTGGTTAAAAATTGAAATTAAGTCCAACTCACAACTGACCTGCAGGGAACAACCAATCGGCGCCGAGATAAGCGGCGCTGCTTAAAATTGAATTTAAGTCTAACTCACAATGGCCTGCAAAAAAAACCAATCGCGCCGAGATAAACGGCGCTGCTTAAAATTGAAATTAAGTCCAACTCACAATGACCTGCAGGAACAACCAATCGGGGCCGAGCTAAGCGGCGCTGGCTTAAAAAGTGAAATTAAGTCCAACTCA
Organism: Temnothorax longispinosus; assembly: GCF_030848805.1. Classification (NCBI taxonomy): domain Eukaryota; kingdom Metazoa; phylum Arthropoda; class Insecta; order Hymenoptera; family Formicidae; genus Temnothorax; species Temnothorax longispinosus. The sequence goes on along the minus strand of NW_027270319.1, from coordinate 98,217 downwards.
CAATGGCCTGGAGAAACAACCAATCGGGGCCGAGATAAGCGGCGCTGGTAAAATTGAAATTAAGGCAGCTCACCAGGGCCTGCAGGAACAACCAATAGAGGCCGAGATAAGCGGCGCTGGTTAAAATGAAATTAAGTCCAGCTCACAAGAGCCTGCAGGAACAACCAATCGGCGCTGCTTATGATTGAAATTAAAATCCAGCTCACAAGGGCCTGCAGGAACAAAACCAATCGGCGCTGTATGATGATTGAAATTAAGTCCAGCTCACAAGGGCCTGCACTAACAACCAATCGGCGCTGCTTAACATTGAAATTAAGTCCAACTCACAAGGGCCTGCAGGAAAAACCAATCGGCGCTTCTTAAAATTGAAAATTAAGGTCCAGCTCACAAGGGCCTGCAGGAAAACCAATCGGGGCCGAGATAAGCGGCGCTTCTTAAAATTGAAATTAAGTCCAGCTCACAAGAGCCTGCACTTCACAACCAATGGGCGGGCGTAACATGGAAATTAAGTCCAACTCACAAGGGCCTGCAGGAAAACCAATCGGCGCTTCTTAAAATTGAAATTAAGTCCAGCTAACAAGGGCCTGCAGGAAAAACCCAATCGGGGCCGAGATAAACGGCGCTGGTTAAAATTGAAATTAAGTCCAACTCACAATGGCCTGGAGGAAACAACCAATCGGGGCCGAGATAAGCGGCGCTGGTTAAAATTGAAATTAAGTCCAGCTCACCAGGGCCTGCAGGAACAACAATCGAGGCCGAGATAAGCGGCGCGGTTAAAATTGAAAAATTAAGTCAAGCTAACAATGGCCTGCAGGAACAACCAATCGGGGCGGATAAGACGGCGCTGCTAAAATTGAAATTAAGTCCAAACTCACCAAGGGCCTGCAGGAACAACCAATCGAGGCAAGGGAGAAGCGGCGCTGGTTAAAATGAAATTAGTCCCAGCTCACAAGAGCCTGCAATAACAACCAATCGGCGCTGCTTATGATTGAAATTAAGCCAGCTCACAAGGGCCTGCAGTAACAACCAATCGGCGCTTAAATTGAAATTAAGTCCAACTCACAGAGGGCCTGCCGGAACAACCAATCGGGCGCTTTTAAAATTGAAATTAAGTCCAGCTCACAAGGGCCTGCAGGAACAACCAATCGGGGCGGATATAAAACGGCGCGGGTTTAAAATTGAAATGAAGTCCAACTCACAATGGCCTGCAGGAACAACAATCGGGGCCGGAATAAGCGGCGCTGGTTAAAATTTGAAATTAAGTCCAGCGCACAAGGCCTGCAGGAACAACCAATCGGGCCGAGATAAGCGGGCGTGGTTAAAATTGAAATTAAGTCCAGCTCACAAGGGCCTGCAGGAACAAACCAATCGAGGCAGCGCGTATGATTGAAATTTAAGTCCAGCTCACAAGGGCCTGCAGGAACAACCAATCGGCGCTGCTTAACATTGAAATTAAGTCCAATCACAAGGGCCTGCAGGACAAACCAATCGGCGCTTCTTAAAATTGAAATTAAGTCCAGCTCACAAGGGCCTGCACTAACAAAACCAATCGGAAGCTGCTAAAATTGAAATTAAGTCCAAAATCACAAGGGCCTGCAGGAACAACCAATCGGCGCTTCTTAAAATTGAAATTAAGTCCAGCAACAAGGGGCTGCAGGAACAACCAATCGGGGCGAGATAAACGGCGCTGGTTAAAATTGAAATTAAGGCCAACTCACAATGACCTGCAGGAAACAACCAATCGGGGCCGAGATAAGCGGCGCTGGTAAAATTGAAATTAAGTCCAGCTCACAGGGCCTGCAGGAACAACCAATCGAGGCCGAGATAAGCGGCGCTGGTGAAAATGAAATTAAGTCCAGCTCACAAGAGCCTGCAGGAACAACCAATCGGCGCTGCTTAACATGAAATTAAGTCCAACTCACAAGGGCTGCAGAAACAACCAATCGGCGCTTCTTAACATTGAAATTAAGTCCAGCTCACAAGGGCCTGCAGGAAAACCAATCGGGGCCGAGATAAACGGCGCTGGTTAAATTGAAATTAAGTCCAACTCACAATGACCTGCAGGAAAACCAATCCCGAGCAAGCGGCGTGGTTAAATTGAAATAAGTCCAATCACAATGGCCTGCAGGAACAACCAATCGGGGCCGGAGATTAAGCGGCGCTGGTTAAAATTGAAATTAAGTCCAGCTCACAATGGACATGCAGGAACAACCAAATCGGGGCGAAATAAGCGGCGCTTGTAAAATTGAAATTAAGTCCAACTCACAAGGGCATGCAGGAACAACCAATCGGGCCGAGAAACGGCGCTGGTTTCAAATTGAAATTAAGTCACGCAGCTCACAAGGGCCTGCAGGAACAACCAATCGGGGCCGAGATAAAACGGCGTGGTTAAAATTGAAATTAAGTCCAACTCACAATGACCTGCAGGAACAACCAATCGGGCCGAATACGGCGCTGCTTAAAATGGAAATAAGTCCAACTACAACTGACCTGCAGGAACAACCAATCAGGGGCGAGATAAGCGGCGCTGGTTAAAATTGAAATTAAGTCCAAACTCACAATGACCTGCAGGAACAACCAATCGGGGCCGAACTAAGCGGCGCTTCTTAAAATTGAAATTAGTCCAACTCACAATGACCTGCAGGAAACAACCAATCGGGGCCGAGATAAGCGGCGCTGGTTAAAATTGAAATTAAGTCCAACTCACAATGACCTGCAGGAACAACCAATCGGGGCCGAGATAAGCGGCGCTGGTTAAAATTGAAATTAAGTCCAACTCACATGGCCTGGGAAACAACCAATCGGGGAAGAGATAAGCGGCGATGGTTAATATGAAATTAAGTCCAGCTAAACCGGGGCCTGCTAAGGAACACCAATCGAGGGCCGAGGATAAGTCGGCGCTGGTTAAAATTGAATGTAAGTCCAGCTCACAAGGAGCATGCAGGCACAACCAATCGGCGCTGACTTAACATTGAAATTAAGTCCAACTCACAAGGGCCGCAGGAAACAACCAATCGGCGCTTCTTAAAATTGAAATTAAGTCCAACTCACAAGGGCTGCAGGAACAACCAATCGGGGCCGAGATAAACAGGCTGGTTAAAATGAAATTAGCAATCACAAGGGCCTGCAGGAACAACAATCGGGGCCGAGATAAGCGGCGCTGGTTAAAATTGAAATTAAGTCCAACTCACAATGGCCTGGAGGAACAACCAATCGGGCGAATACGGCGCGGTAAATGAAATTAAGTCCAACTCACAAGGGCCTGCAGGAACAACCAATCGGCGCTGCTTTAAAATGAAATAAGTCCACTCACAAGGGCCTGCAGGAACAACCAATCGGGGCCGAGATAAGCGGCGCTGGTTAAAATTGAAATTAAGTCCAACTCACAATGACCTGCAGGAACAACCAATCGGGGCCGAGAAAGCGGCGCTGTTAAAATTGAAATTAAGTCCAACTCACAAGGGCTGCAGGAACAACCAATCGGGGGCCGAGATAAGCGGCGCTGGTTAAAATTGAAATTAAGTCCAGCTCACAAGGCCTGGAGAAAAACCAATCGGGGCGAGATAAGCGGCGCTGGTTAAAATTGAAATTAAGTCCACTCACAAGGGCCTGCAGGAAAAACCAATCGAGGCCGAGATAAGCGGCGCTGGTTAAAATTGAAATTAAGTCCAGCTCACAAGGGCCTGCAGGAACAACCAATCGGCGCGGCTTAACATTGAAATTAAGTCCAGCTCAAAGGCCTGCAGGAACAACCAATCGGCGCTGCTTATATGAAATTAAGTCCAGCTCACAGGGCCTGCAGGAAAACCAATCGGCGCTGCTTATGATTGAAATTAAGTCCAGCTCACAAGGCCCTGCAGAAACAACCAATCGGCGCTTTACATTGAAATTAAGTCCAACTCACAAGGGCCTGCAGGAACAACCAATCGGCGCTTCTTAAAATTGAAATTAAGTCCAGCTCACAAGGGCCTGCAGGAACAACCAATCGGGGCCGAGATAAACGGCGCTGGTTAAAATTGAAATTAAGTCCAACTCACAATGACCTGCAGGAAAACCAATCGGGGCCGAGATAAGCGGCGCTGGTTAAAATTGAAATTAAGTCCAACTCACAATGACCTGCAGGAACAACCAATCGGGGCCGAGATAAGCGGCGCTGTTAAAATGAAATTAAGTCCAACTCAAAATGGCCTGGAGAAACAACCAATCGGGGCCGAGATAAGCGGCGCTGGTTAAAATTGAAATTAAGTCCAACTCACAAGGCTGGAGGAAAACCAATCGGGCGAGTAAGCGCGCGGTTAAAATTGAAATTAAGTCCAACTCACAATGGACTGCAGGAACAACCAATCGGGCCGAGATAACGGCGCTGGTTAAAATTGAAATTAAGTCCAGCTCACAAGGGCCTGCAGGAACAACCAATCGGCGAGATAGCGGCGCTGGTTAAAATTGAAATTAAGTCCAACTCACAAGAGCCTGCAGGAACAAACCATCGGCGATGCTTATGATTGAAATTAAGTCCAGCTCACAAGGGCCTGCAGGAACAACCAATCGGCGCTGCTATGATTGAAATTAAGTCCAATCACAAGGGACTGCACTAAACAACCAATTGGCGCTGCTTGAACATTGAAATTAAATCCAACTTACAAGGGCCTGCAGAACAACCAATAGGGGCGAGATAAGCGGCGCTGGTTTAAATTGAAATTAAGTCCAACCTCACAATGCCGGCAGGAACAACCCAAGCGGGGCCGAGATAAGCGGCGATGGGTAAAATTGAAATTAAGTCCAACTCACAATGGCCTGGAGGAAACAACCAGCGGGGGCCGAGATAAGCGGCGCTGGTTAATAGTGTTTTTTTTTTTTAAAATTAAGTCAAGATCCACCAGGGCCGGCAGGAACAACCAATCGATGGCCGAGATAAGCGGCGCGGGTTAAAATTGATGAACTAAGTCAGCTCACTAGAGCATGCCGGGAGGAACAACCAATCGGCGCGCTTAAAATGAAATTACGTCCAAATCACAACGGGCCTGCAGGAACAACCAATAGGCGCGTCTTAAAATTGAAATTAAGTCCAACTCACAAGGGCCTGCAGGAACAACCAATCGGGGCCGAGATAAACAGCGCTGGTTAAAATTGAAATTAAGTCCAAATCTCACAAGACTTGCAGGAACAACCAATCGGGGCCGAGATAAGCGGCTGTGGTTAAAATGAAATTAGTCCAACTCACAATGCTGGAGAAACAACCAATCGGGGCCGAGATGAAGCGGCGATGGGTTTAAAATTGAAATTAAGTCCAACTCACAAGGGCCTGCAGGAACAACCAATAGGCGCTCGTTAAAATGAAATTAAGTCCAACTCACAAGGCTGCATTAGGAACAACCAATGGGGCCGAGATAAGCGGCGCTGGTTAAAATTGAAATTAAGTCCAAACTCACAATGACCTGCAGGAACAACAATCGGAGGGGGGGGGACGAGAATAAGCGGCGCTTCTGTAAAATTGAAATTAAGTCCAACTCAACGGGGCCTGCAGGAACAACCAATCGGGGCCGAGAGACAACAGCGCTGGGTGAAATTGAAATTAAGTCCAACTCACAAATGACTTGCAGGAACAACCAATCGGGGCCGAGATAAAGCGGCGCTGGTTAAAATTGAAATTAAGTCCAAAGCACCAGGCTGCAGGAACAACCAATCGAGGCCGAGAAACGCGGCGGATGGTTTTTAAATTGAAAGTAAGGTTCTAGATCACAAGAGCCTGCAGAAACACCCAATCGGCGCTGCTTAAATTGAAATTAAGTCCAGCTCACAGGGCCTGCAGGAACAACCAATCGGCGCTGCTTATGATTGAAATTAAGTCCAACTCACAAGGGGCCCTGCACTAACACCCCAATATGGCCCGCTGCTAACATTGAAAGTTAAATCCAACTCACAAGGGCCTGCAGGAAAAACCAATCGGGCAGAGATAAGCAGGCGCTGGTTAAATTGAAATTAAGTCCAACTCACAAGACCTGCAGGAACAACCAATCGGGGCAGATAAGCGGCGCTGGTTAAAATTGAAATAAGTCCAACTCACAATGGCCTGGAGGAACAACCAATCGGGGCCGAGATAGCGGCGCTGGTTAAAATTGAAATTAAGTCCAACTCACAAGGCCTGCAGGAACAACCAATCGGGGCGAGATAAGCGGCGCTGGTTAAAATTGAAATTAAGTCCAACTCACAAGCCTGCAGGGAAACAAACAACGGCGCTGGTTTGAATTGAAATTAAGTCCAGCTCACAAGGGCCTGCAGGAACAACCAATCGGGCCGAGATAACGCGCTGTTAAAATTGAAATTAAGTCCAACTCACAAGGGCCTGCAGGAACAACCAATGGGGCCGGTACGGCGCTGGTAAAATTGAAATTAAGTCCAGCTCACAAGGGCCTGGAGGAAACAACAACCGATAACGGCGCTGTTAAAATTGAAATTAATCCAACTCACAAGGGCATGCAGGAACAACCAATCGGCGCTGGAAAATTGAAATTAAGTCCAACTCACAAGGGCTGCAGGAACAACCAACGGGGCCGAGATAAGCGGCGCTGGTTAAAATTGAAATTAAGTCCAACTCACAATGGCCTGCAGGAACAACCAATCGGCCGAATAAGCGGGCTGGTTAAAATTGAAATTAAGTCCAACTCACAGGGCCTGCAGGAACAACCAATCGAGGCCGAGATAAGCGGCGCTGGTTAAAATTGAAATTAAGTCCAACCACACTGCAGGAACAACCAATCGGCGGATGATTATGATTGAAATTAAGTCAAGTCACAAGGGCTTGCAGGAAAAACCAATCGGGGCGCTGATTACGGATTGAAATTAAGTCCAACTCACAAGGGCCTGCAAACACAACCAATCGGCGCTGCTTAACAATGAAATTAAGTCCAACTCACAAGGGCCTGCAGGAACAACCAATCGGCGCTGGTTAAAATTGAAATTAAGTCCAGCTCACAAGGGCCTGCAGGAACAACCAATCGGGCCGAGATAAGCGGCGCTGGTTAAAATGAAATTAGGCCAGCTCACAAGAGCTGCAGGAACAACCAATCGGCGCTGGTTATGATTGAAATTAAGTCCAGCTCACAATGGCCTGCAGGAACAACCAATCGGCGCTGCTTAAAATTGAAATTAAGTCCAGCTCACAAGGGCCTGCAGGAACAACCAATCGGCGTGCTTAACATTGAAAATAAGTCCAACTCACAAGGGCTGCAGGAACAACCAAATCGGCGCTCTTAAAATTGAAATTAAGTCCAGCTCACAGGGCCTGCAGGAACAACCAATCGGGGCGAGATAACGGCGCTGGTTTAAATTGAAATTAAGTCCAACTCACAAGGGCCTGCAGGAAAAACCAATCGGGGCCGAGATAAGCGGCGCTGGTTAAAATTGAAATTAAGTCCAAATCCACATGGGCCGCAGGAACAACCAATCGGGCCGAGATAAGCGCGCTGGTAAAATTGAAATTAAGTCCAACTCACAGGAAACGGCCAGAACGGAAGCGGTTAAATTGAAATAAGTCCAGCTCACAAGAGCCTGCAGGAACAACCAATCGGCGCTGCTTATGATTGAAATTAAGTCAGCTCAAAGGGCCTGCAGGAACAACCAATCGGCGCTGCTTATGATTGAAATTTAGTCCACTCACAAGGGCTGCACTAACAACCAATCGAGCTGCTGCTTAACATTGAAATTAAGTCCAACTCACAAGGGCCTGCAGGAACAACCAATCGGCGTTCTTAAAATTGAAATAAGTCCAGCTCACAAGGGCCTGCAGGAACAACCAATCGGGGCCGAGATAAGCGGCGCTGGTTAAAATTGAAATTAAGTCCAGCTCACAAGGGCTGCAGGAACAACCAATCGGGGCCGAGATAAACGGCGTGGTTAAATTGAAATTAAGTCCAATCACAATGGCCTGTAGGAAAAACCAATCGGGGCCAGATAAGCGGCGCTGGTTAAAATTGAAATTAAGTCCAACTCACAATGACCTGCAGGAACAACCAATCGGGGCCGAGATAAGCGGCGCTGGTTAAAATTGAAATTAAGTCAATCACAATGACAAATGAAAAGGGCAACACAATGAAAGAACACCAAGGGGGCCGAGATAACGGCGCTGGTAAATTGAAATTAAGTCCAACTCACAAGCCTGCAGGAACAACCAATCGGGCCGAGATAGCGGCGCTGGTTAAATTGAAATATCCAACTCACAATGGCTGGAACAACCAATCGGGGCCGAGATAAGCGGCGCTGGTTAAAATTGAAATTAAGTCCAACTCACAAGGGCCTGCAGGAACAACCAATCGGGGCCGAGATAAGCGGCGCTGGTTAAAATTGAAATTAAGTCCAGCTCACAAGGGCCTGCAGGAACAACCAATCGGCGCTGCTTATGATTGAAATAAGTCCAGTCACAAGGGCCTGCAGAACAACCAATCGGCGCTGCTAACATTGAAATTAAGTCCAACTCACAAGGGCCTGCAGGAACAACCAATCGGCGCTGCTTAAAATTGAAATTAAGTCCAACTCACAAGGGCCTGCAGGAACAACCAATCAGCGCTTTTAAAATGAAATTAAGTCCAGCTCACAAGGGCCTGCAGGAACAACCAATCGGGGCCGAGATAAACGGCGCTGGTAAAATTGAAATAAGTCCACTCACAAGGGCCTGCAGGAACACCAATCGGGCCGAGATAAACGGCGCTGGTTAAAATTGAAATTAAGTCCAGCTCACAAGGGCCTGCAGGGAAAAACCAATCGGGGCCGAGATAAGCGGCGCTGGTTAAAATGAAATTAAGTCAACTCACAATGACCTGCAGGAACAACCATCGGGGCCGAGATAAGCGGCGCTGGTTAAATTGAAATTAAGTCCAACTCACAATGGCCTGGAGAAACACACAATCGGGGCCGAGATAAGCGGCGCTGGTTAAATTGAAATAAGTCCAACTCACCAGGGCCTGCAGGAACAACCAATCGAGGCCGA
>NW_027270319.1:27563-88734 GCF_030848805.1 Temnothorax longispinosus | reverse complement strand
GCCACGTTCACCAATTATAACCGACTGGCAGGATTGACCAATAGAAATGAATTCACCTGCAAACTAAAAGTGCCCATCTATACAATAGGTGTTTTAAGCCCCAAGTCCTAAAAATTGACCAATCACAGTCACGTATTCTCTTCCAATTTCAAAGTATTGTGCGTGAACCAATTTCTTCTGGCTTAGGGCGTAGATGGGCACTAAAGCCTTCACACATAAAATCCCGTAGAACGTAAAACGAAGAGTAAGAAAATCGACCAATCCAAATCGAGTATTGTGCTGTTCGTAACACCAGTAGGGGAAATACTCGATTGGGATTGATCGATTTTTTTTTCTTACGCTTACTTTTTACGCTCTTACGGACATTTTCATGTGTGAAGGCCGAACTGTGGCCGTATCGTGGCGCCGATTGGTTATTCTGCAGACTCGCCGAGAGTTGGATTTAATTTAATTTTAAGCGCCGCGTTATCGCGACGCCGGATTGGTTGTTCGCAGCAGGCCCTTGTGAGTTAGGACTAATAGCGAATTCGGGCGCTTGCACTAGTGCACCACTGAGTGCGCACTAAGGCTTGTTCTTAATCATTGTTATATTTACAGGTCATCTTAAATACTTCTTAGTCTATAAATGATTTCTAACAGCATCCATATCAGATATTACAAATTGTTTTATTGGCCTTAACAAGTTTTTAAATGTGTATTTAAGCGACTTGAAAAAATAAAAATAGATTATAAACAAGCCTTAGTGCGCACTCAGTGTGCACCATGCAGAGCGCCTGAATTCGCTATTAATTTCAATTTCAAGCCGCGCCGCGTATATCGGCCGCCGATTGGTTGTTCCTGCAGGGCCCTTGTGAGTTAGACTTAATTTCAATTTTACCCAGCGCCGCGTATCGCGGCGCCGATTGGTTGTTCCTGCGGGCTCTTGTGAGTTAGACTTAATTTCAATTTTAAGCCGCGCCGCTTATTCTCGTCGCCGATTGGTTGTTCCTGGCAGGCCCTTGTGCGTTGGACTTAAATTCAATTTTAAGCCGCGCCGATTGGTTGTCCTGCGGGCTCCTTGTGAGTTGGACTTAATTTCAATTTTAAGGAGCGCGATTGGTTGTTCCTGCAGGCCCTGTGAGCTGGGCTTAATTTTCAATTTTAAACAGCGCCGATTGGTGTTTCCGCAGGCCCTTGTGAGCTGGACTTAATTTCAATTTAAGCAGCGCCGATTGGTTTGTTAGTGCAGGCCCTTGTGAGCTGGACTTAATTTCAATCATAAGCAGCGCCGATTGGTTGTTCCTGCAATCCCTTGTGAGCTGGATTTAATTTCAATTTTAACCAGCGCCGCTTATCTCGGCCCGATTGGTTGTTCCTGCAGGCCCTGGTGAGCTGGACTAATTTCAATTTAACCAGCGCCGCTGTATCTCGGCTTCGATTGGTTGTTCCTCAGGCCCTTGTGAGCTGGACTTAATTTCAATTTTAACCAGCGCCGCTTATCTCGGCCCGATTGGTTGTTCCTGCAGGTCATTGTGAGTTGGACTTAATTTCAATTTTAACCAGCGCCGTTTATCTCGGCCCCGATTGGTTGTTCCTGCAGGTCATTGTGAGTTGGACTTAATTTCAATTTTAACCAGCGCCGCTTATCTCGGCCCGATTGGTTGTTCCTGCAGGTCCATTGTGAGCTTGGACTTAATTCAATTTTAACCAGCGCCGTTTATCTCGGCCCCGATTGGTTGTTCCTGCAGGCCATTGTGAGCTGGACTTAATTTCAATTTTAAGAGCGCCGCTGTTATCTCGCCGATTGGTTGTTCCTGCAGGCCCTTGTAGTTGGACTTATTTCAATTTAAGCAGCGCCGATTGGTTGTTCCTGCAGGCCTTGTGAGTTGGACTTAATTTCAATCACAAGCAGCAGCCGATTGGTTGTTCATGCAGGCCTTGTGAGATGGACTTAATTTCAATCATAAAGCAGCCGCCGATTGGTTGTCCTGCAGGCCATTGTGAGCGGACTTAATTTCAGTTTTAACCAGCGCCGCTTATCTCGGCCTCGATTGGTTGTTCCTGGCAGGCACCTGGTGAGCTGGACTTAATTTCAATTTTAACCAGCGCCGCTTATCTCGGCCCCGATTGGTTGTTCCTGCAGGCCCTTGTGAGCTGGACTTAATTTCAATTTTAACCAGCGCCGCTTATCTCGGCCCCGATTGGTTGTTCCTGCAGGCCCTTGTGAGCTGGACTTAATTTCAATTTTAAGAAGCCGATTGTTGTTTCCTGCGGGCCCTTGTGATCTTAATTTCAATTTTAACCAGCGCGATTCGCCCCGATTGGTTCCTGCAGGCCCTTGTGAGCTGGACTTAATTTCAATTTTAACCAGCGCCGCTTATCTCGGCCCCGATTGGTTGTTCCTGCAGGCCATTGTGAGCTGGACTTAATTTCAATTTTAAGAGCGCCGATGGTTGTTCCTGCAGGCCCTTGTGAGTTGGACTTAATTTCAATGTTAAGCAGCGCCGATTGGTTGTTAGTGCAGGCCCTTGTGAGCTGGACTTAATTTCAATCATAAGCAGCGCCGATTGGTTGTTCCTGCAGGCCCTTGTGAGCTGGACTTAATTTCAATCATAAGCAGCGCCGATTGGTTGTTCCTGCAGGCCCTTGTGAGCTGGACTTAATTTCAATCATAAGCAGCGCCGCTTATCTCGATTGGTTGTTCCTGCAGGCTCTTGTGAGCTGGACTTAATTTCAATTTTAACCAGCGCCGTTTATCTCGGCCCGATGGTTGTTCCTGCAGGCCCTGGTGAGCTGGACTTAATTTCAATTTTAACCAGCGCCGCTTATCTCGGCCCCGATTGGTTGTTCCTCAGGTCATTGTGAGTTGGACTTAATTTCAATTTTAACCAGCGCCGCTTATCTCGGCCTCGATTGGTTGTTCCTCCAGGCCATTGTGAGTTGGACTTAATTTCAATTTTAACCAGCGCCGCTTATCTTGGCCCCGATTGGTTGTTCCTGCAGGCTCTTGTGAGCTGGACTTAATTTCAATTTAAAGGAGCGCCGATTGGTTGTTCCTGCAGGCCCTTGTGAGCTGGACTTAATTTCAATCATAAGCAGCGCCGATTGGTTGTTCCTGCAGGCCCTTGTGAGCTGGACTTAATTTCAATCATAAGCAGCGCCGATTGGTTGTTCCTGCAGGCTCTTGTGAGCTGGACTTAATTTCAATTTTTAACCAGCGCCGCTTATCTCGGCTTCGATTGGTTGTTTCTCCAGGCCTTGTGAGTTGGACTTAATTCAATTTAACCAGCGCCGCTTATCTCGGCCCCGATTGGTTGTTCCTCCAGGTCATTGTGAGTTGGACTTAATTTCAATTTTTAACCAGCGCCGCTTATCTCGGCCCCGATTGGTTGTTCCTCCAGGCCATTGTGAGTTGGACTTAATTTCAATTTTAACCAGCGCCGCTTATCTTGGCCCCGATTGGTTGTTCCTGCAGGCTCTTGTGAGCTGGACTTAATTTCAATTTAAAGGAGCGCCGATTGGTTGCTCCTGCAGGCCCTTGTGAGCTGGGCTTAATTTCAATGTTAAGCAGCGCCGATTGGTTGTTAGTGCAGGCCTTTGTGAGCTGGGCTTAATTTCAATTTTAAGGAGCGCGCGCTTATCTCGGCGCCGATTGGTTGTTCCTGCAGGCCCCTGTGAGTTGGACTTTATTTCTATTTTAAGCAGCGCGCGCTTATCTCGGCGCCGATTGGTTGTTCCTGCAGGCCCCTGTGAGTTGGACTTAATTTCAATTTTAAGCTGCGCGCGCTTATCTCGGCGCCGATTGGTTGTTCCTGCAGGCCCCTGTGAGTTGGACTTAATTTCAAATTGAAAAAAGCACAGCGGCTAAAATTTTACAATAAAATCATCATAAATCGTTGCGTGGGAAACATCACACCTCCGTACGGTCACAAATTGACCGTAAAAGTATACACATGGGTCGTTTTAGACCCATGTCTCCAAAACGCGTTTCTCGACATTTGCAGTCACTGACGTAAATTGACCGTAAAAGTATACACATGGGTCGTTTTAGACCCTTGATCGAAAAGCAAATTAAAATTATAATTTAAATTTTCGGCTCCACGTATCGTGGCGCCGTATTGTTCTTCTGCAGGCCCCTAGGGAGTTAAATCTAATTTAAACTTTAAGCGCCGCCTATCGCGGCGCCGATTGGTTGTTCTGCTTGCAGGCCCCTAGAAAGTTAGATTTAATTTAAACTTTAAGCGCAGCGTATCGCTACGCCGATTGGTTGTCCCTGCAGGCCCTTGTGAGCTGGGTTTAATTTCAATTTTAAAGAGCGCCGATTGGTTGTTCCTGCAGGCCCTTGTGAGCTGGACTTAATTTCAATTTTAAGAAGCGCCGATTGGTTGTTCCTGCAGGCCCTTGTGAGTTGGACTTAATTTCAATGTTAAGCAGCGCCGATTGGTTGTTAGTGCAGGCCCTTGTGAGCTGGACTTAATTTCAATCATAAGCAGCGCCGATTGGTTGTTCCTGCAGGCCCTTGTGAGCTGGACTTAATTTCAATCATAAGCAGCGCCGATTGGTTGTTTCTGCAGGCTCTTGTGAGCTGGACTTAATTTCAATTTTAACCAGCGCCGCTTATCTCGGCCTCTATTGGTTGTTCCTGCAGGCCCTGGTGAGCTGGCCTTAATTTCAATTTTAAGCAGCGCCGTTTATCTCGGCCCCGATTGGTTGTTTCTCTAGGCCATTGTGAGTTGGACTTAATTTCAATTTTAACCAGCGCCGCTTATCTCGGCCCCGATTGGTTGTTTCTGCAGGTCATTGTGAGTTGGACTTAATTTCAATTTTAACCAGCGCCGCTTATCTCGGTCCCGATTGGTTGTTCCTCCAGGCCATTGTGAGTTGGACTTAATTTCAATTTTAACCAGCGCCGCTTATCTCGGCCCCGATTGGTTGTTCCTGCAGGTCATTGTGAGTTGGACTTAATTTCAATTTTAACCAGCGCCGCTTATCTCGGCTTTGATTGGTTGTTCCTCCAGGATATTGTGAGTTGAACTTAATTTCAATTTTAACCAGCGCCGCTTATCTCGGTCCCGATTGGTTGTTCCTGCAGGTCATTGTGAGTTGGATTTAATTTCAATTTTAACCAGCGCCGCTTATCTCGGCCCCGATTGGTTGTTCCTGCAGGTCATTGTGAGTTGGACTTAATTTCAATTTTAACCAGCGCCGCTTATCTCGGCCCCGATTGGTTGTTCCTCCAGGCCATTGTGAGTTGGACTTAATTTCAATTTTAACCAGCGCCGCTTATCTCGGCCCCGATTGGTTGTTCCTGCAGGTCATTGTGAGTTGGACTTAATTTCAATTTTAACCAGCGCCGCTTATCTCGGCCCCGATTGGTTGTTCCTGCAGGTCATTGTGAGTTGGACTTAATTTCAATTTTAACCAGCGCCGTTTATCTCGGCCCCGATTGGTTGTTCCTCCAGACCATTGTGAGTTGGACTTAATTTCAATTTTAACCAGCGCCGCTTATCTCGGCCCCGATTGGTTGTTCCTGCAGGTCATTGTGAGTTGGACTTAATTTCAATTTTAACCAGCGCCGCTTATCTCGGCCCCGATTGGTTGTTCCTGCAGGCCCTTGTGAGCTGGACTTAATTTCAATTTTAACCAGCACCGCTTATCTCGGCCCCGATTGGTTGTTCCTCCAGGCCATTGTGAGTTGGACTTAATTTCAATTTTAACCAGCGCCGCTTATCTCGGCCTCGATTGGTTGTTCCTGCAGGCCCTGGTGAGCTGGACTTAATTTCAATTTTAACCAGCGCCGCTTATCTCGGCCCCGATTGGTTGTTCCTCCAGGCCATTGTGAGTTGGACTTAATTTCAATTTTAACCAGCGCCGCTTATCTCGGCCCCGATTGGTTGTTCCTGCAGGTCATTGTGAGTTGGACTTAATTTCAAATTTAACCAGCGCCGCTTATCTCGGCCCCGATTGGTTGTTCCTGCAGGCCCTTGTGAGTTGGACTTAATTTCAATTTTAACCAGCGCCGATTGGTTGTTCCTGCAGGCCCCTGTGAGTTGGACTTAATTTCAAATTGAAAAAAGCACAGCGGCTAAAATTTTACAATAAAATCATCATAAATCGTTGCGTGGGAAACATCACACCTCCGTACGGTCACAAATTGACCGTAAAAGTATACACATGGGTCGTTTTAGACCCATGTCTCCAAAACGCGTTTCTCGACATTTGCAGTCACTGACGTAAATTGACCGTAAAAGTATACACATGGGTCGTTTTAGACCCATGTCTCCAAAAACGCGTTTCTCGACATTTGCAGTCACTGACGTAAATTGACCGTAAAAGTATACACATGGGTCGTTTTAGACCCATGTCTCCAAAACGCGTTTCTCGACATTTGCAGTCACTGACGTAAATTGACCGTAAAAGTATACACATGGGTCGTTTTAGACCCATGTTTCTAAAACGCGTTTCTCGACATTTGGAGTCACTGACGAAAATTGACCGTAAAAGTATACACATGGGTTGTTTTAGACCCTTGATCGAAAAGCAAATTAAAATTATAATTTAAATTTTTAGCGCCACGCATCGTGGCGCCGTATTGTTCTTCTGCAGGCCCCTAGGGAGTTAAATCTAATTTAAACTTTAAGCGCCGCCTATCGCTACGCCGATTGGTTGTTCTGCAGGCCCCTAGGGAGTTATATCTAATTTAAACTTTAAGCGCAGCGTATCGTTGCGCCGATTCGTTGTTCTGCAGGCCCCTAGGGAGTTAGATCTAATTTTAAATTTTAAGCGCCGCGTATCGCGGCGTTGATTGGTTGTTCTGCCTGCAGGCCCCTAGAGAGTTAGATCTAATTTAAACTTTAAGCGCAGCGTATCGCTATGCCGATTGGTTGTTCTGCAGGTTCCTAGGGAGTTATTTTTTTAAACTTTGTTTATCGTAGCTGAACGGCCAAAATTGAGCGTTCAAAATGAACTCAGTTTATTGCCGTTTAAATTTTGAACTAAACATAGTGAGAATAAAATTATGCGATTAACCAAGATTAAGCAAATGTCACTAGAGTTTAAGTTTCGAACCGAGTTGGTGAAAACGGGCATAAGTCTCTATGCCAGGCGACTCTAAAGTCCCTTGCACAATGCCAGGCAACAGGCAATAGGAACAGGGAATAGAAATAGAAATCATGTATAAATGCAGAATAAACAGTGACACAGGCAATAGACACAGTTTCCGTCACGTTGGAAATTTTGTGCCTATTGCCGTTGCCAACCAATCATAGCATTCAAACTTTTTAGGTTGTAATTAACGATTTTTTGGTTATTTCTTGTTCCTATTGCCTGTTGTCTGGCATTGTGCAAGAGGCTTTAAGGTGGAAGCACATAAAATTGCAGGAGCCATGAGCAGAAAGCAGAAGCCATACGCGCATGCGCTATGGTATCCGTTGAGCTCTAACAGATACCACAGCGCATGCGCATATGGCTTCTGCATTCCGCTTATGGCTCCTGCAATTTTATGTGTTCCACCTTAAATGTCGTGAAACATGTTTCAGCTACATGTGTCTGAAACGATCCATGAGTACACTTTTAAGGTCAATTTACGCTCCTATATCCTGCCTTATTCTGACAATTTTTTTCCTGATTTTTCCTCACTATTTCTTTCCGATCATATCAAGAGACACGGTAGTGTCTCGCGCCAAGTACACGCGGAGCGAGACCGACCGTGACTCTTTTACGCGACGCGACGGGTTGCGAGTACCCGAGATGTTGAGATCTCGATAACGAGTGAACGGATCAAGTTCTAAGTAGGCTTGATCGATAGCTTGGGGTCCAATTAGGGGGGGGTTTCTCTCATAATATTCCGTTACGTGCCCTACGAGCGGAGATATTGCGACGCAAAGTCCAAATGTGAAAATTTTTTATTAAGATACGTCGTCGTCGTCGTCGTCGTCTACGTCGACCGCTCTTTATAACATACATGTAACAAACAGAGAACGTCACTTTCACTTTTTCGACACTGGCGGCGCAGGTATCGCCAGTTTCGATATCGCGCGCGTATTTCGAAATTAGGTCGATAGACTTATCGGTCAGGAGGAAGATTTCTATTTAGGTATTTTAGGTAAATTAGGTATATACTTATATAAATATATATTGAGTCAATTCCTTCATGTTTATCTGGAGAGATTTCGTATCCTTACATCGTATTACCACCGCTGCCGGAAAAGAAGGTTCTCTACGCTTGGCAGAAAGTGCCGCTAGGGAATTTTTAAGTCGATTCTTATGAATCAAGATTGAATTCGATGTCTACGTATCCCAGGTTGCCGATGACGAGGTCCAGATAGTGCGCTTCATAGTTTTCGGTGTTCAGGTGTAATAATACGTTGAATTCGATGTCTACGTGTCCCAGGTTGCCGATGACGAGGTCCACATAGTGCGCTCCGTAGTTTTCGGTGTCCAGGTGTAATTGTACGTTGAATTCGATGTCTAGGTGTCCCAGGTTGCCGATGACGAGGTCCACATAGTGCGCTTCGTAGTTTTCGGTGTCTACGTGTATTAATACCTTGAATTCGATGTCCACGTGTCCCAGGTTGCCGATGACAATGTCTAGATAGTGAGCTCCGTAGTTTTCGGTGTCTACGTGTATTAATACCTTGAATTCGATGTCTAGGTGTCCCAGGTTGCCGATGACGATGTCTAGATAGTGCGCTCCGTAGTTTTCGGTGTCTACGTGTATTAATACCTTGAATTCGATGTCCACGTGTCCCAGGTTGCCGATGACAATGTCTAGATAGTGAGCTCCGTAGTTTTCGGTGTCTACGTGTATTAATATCTTGAATTCGATGTCTAGGTGTCCCAGGTTGCCGATGACGAGGTCCACATAGTGCGCTCCGTAGTTGTCAATGTCTACGTGTATTATATCTTGAAATTGATGTTTAGGTGTCCCAGGTTGCTGATGACGAGGTCCAGATAGCGCGCTCCGTAGTTTTCGGTGTCTAGATGTAATTATACCTCGAATTTGATGTCTACGTGTCCCAGGTTGTCGATGACGAGGTCCACATAGTGCGCTTCGTAGTTTTTGGTGTCTAGGTGTATTAATAACTTTAAATTTGAATGTAGGACACGTAGATATCGAATTCGAGGTATTAATACACGTAGACACCGAAAACTACGGAGCGCACTATGTGGACCTCGTCATCGGCAACGTGGGACACCTAGACATCGAATTCAACGTATTATTACACCTGGACACCGAAAACTATAGAGCGCACTATTTGGAACCCGTCATCGAATTCAAGCTTGATTCATAAGAATCGACTTAAAAATTCCCTAGCGGCAGAATTAAAATTATGTCATGACATAATAAAAATTGCTGAATTAAAATTATGTCTAGACATAATAAAAATTGGACGAATTAAAATTATGTCTAGACATAATAAAAATTGGATGAATTAAAATTATGTCTGACAAAAATAATTCCGCATTTTTATTATGTGTATACACATTTTAAAAAAAAAAGGTAAAAGGAGGCGCTAAGTACACGCATAGTAGTGTATATGTATTATGTTGTTACCCTGTTATGTTGTTACCTCGAAAAAAAACAAAGTGGTAGTATTATACCTCCAAATAGCTTTACCCTGTACATACTGTTTATAAAATGCGTAATACTACCAAAAAGGCGTGATATCCGTACAAAATTACCTTTTTTAAAAAAAAGGTAAAAAAAAGGCGCCAAGTACACGCATAGTAGTGTATATGTAGTTATCTAAAAAAAAAGAAAGTGGTAGTATTATACATCGAAAAAACCTAAGTAACAAGTGGTAGACGTAATCTTTATATCTCGAAAAATCTTGAAAAAATCTAAGCAGTAGTATCTTTATTTCCGAAAAATTATAACCCAAATGATACACATCACAAAATTATGTTACCTTATCAAAAAGAAGAGTCGCGCTTCAAGCGATCTATTATAATTACAAAAAAGAAATGATATCTCTTTAAATTACAGCGCCAATTACAGAGAGAACATATATATTGCCTCAAAAAATAATTGTCGCACTACTTTGAAAAATCTTTACATTGTGTCAATTAGAAAAGAATGTATGATAACAATTTTATAAGATTAAAAAATTTTATTTAAATTTAACAAGGGAATACAAGATATTTAAATACAAAGTTTACATGTGTATTTTTTAGTGGTCACAAAGAATTACAGAGGTAACGGTACAAAATAAAAATACTTTATTAAAATACATAAATTTTTCTTGATAAAAAAACTTGGCGCTGCTAGACCTCGAAATTTTAAATAAATAAATAAATAAATAAATAAATAAATTTATCCTCTACTTAACGATAAGCCGCATTATCCGCCGTACGCGTCTTCACGCACACCCATATCACTCACTCGCACATCCACGCTGATAATCATTCAATATTACTCCCATCGCATTATTTTCTGAATTATTTTTATTTATCGTTGTCCTTATTTATTTAAAATTTCGAGGTCTAGCAGCGCCAAGTTTTTTTAACAAGAAAAATTTATGTATTTTAATAAAATATTTTTATTTCGTACCGTTACCTCTGTAATTCTTTGCGACCACTAAAAAATACACATGTAAACTTTGTATTTAAATATCTTGTATTCCCTTGTTAAATTTAAATAAAATTTTTTAATCTTATAAAATTGTTATATTTATATTACTAGAAATCATAATAAAATAGCTTAAAATCATAATGAAATCATTTGAAATCATTTGAAATCGGTTGGTCATATAAAATCGGATGAAATCAGTCGAAGTCAGGTTGGGAAAGTTACTTTTTAAAAATAACTAGTTACAGTTATCGTTACCGAGTCAAAAAAGTAATTAGTTACAGTTACTAGTTACTGATTCTCAAAAGTAACTCGTTACAGTTACAGTTACTTAAAAAGTAACTATTAGTTACTTTTTCAGTTACTTTTTAAAATGTTAAAACAAGATTACAGAATAAAAAGTTTAATTTTAACATGATAATTTTAAACTTAAAATTCTTAAATAAAATGTATTATATATGAAACTAAAATTATATACATATATGTATATTATAATATTATATATGCATATTATACAGGGTATCCTATGAGTCCTATGACTCGAGGTCCGGGTGTGTTATGAAGTCATTTAGAGTTGAAATTGTTTAATAAACATTAAACATATCTCCGTAAATGTTCCTAACAGAACCACAACTATTGAAAGTTAATATGAATATTTGAAACATTTTCAAATCCTTAGACTACTTTCTTTGGGGGCATATGAAGTCAGTAGTTTATACAGAACAATCTCGCAATAGGGATGAACTTGTGAACAGAATTATGGATGCAGCAACGCAAATAAGACATTCTCCTGGCACGGTGGAGCGAGCTATTAGATCACTTTTACCTTTCGAAACAGTTTTTTAGGCTTCCTGGGAGAAGCCGCTGATCAAGGCAGCGACATAGACGCACTTGACATCCCTGCTTTCACTCTCCCTTACGACGACTTGGCTACCAGACCTGTGTTTCGTCCGTCGAAGAAAGATTATTATTTTTCTTCGACAGGAGATCCGTCGGTCTCCTCAACCGACAAATCAGGCTCTTCCACATGTACCAATGGTGTTTGAGTAGCTCATCGGCTGGCAATGCATCGAAAGGAATATCCCTGATTTTGATCTCGGTGAATAGGCTTTTTAGCTAATCCGCTGATTGTTCATTGGCGCATTTATATAAAGATGATTACGCTATTTCTTTCTCAGGAATTTCTCATAAAGGTGGGAACTAGCGCACTCTCGAAGTTCAAGGATCCGCTGATCAGCTTTCCGATCACACCCACTTCACCGACATCTAGCCCTCGTTCTAGAAGGCTATCCCGATTATGCTCTTATCTTAATCGCTTGGGCGCAAGAACATGATCTTCGATCAGTGACCTTGGGCTTTTTGCCTGGGTGACTGTCCGACAGATTGGAAATATCGTGGCTTAAAAAAAGACACGCTTTTACGTGTCACATGTTGACCATATCTTTCTCTCTTTGTCCTTTGTATCCGAAGAGTAGGACTTTGGGCTTTTTCAGCCTGTCCTTCTCTCCGCAGCTGCTTTTTATAACAACGTCTGGCAGTGCTGCTATAGCGAACTCGAGTTTTAGTTGGACCCGATTCCGCAACTGGGGACTCCTCTAGTCGTTCGCTCCCTAGGAAAACCATATATCTTGGAGGACTTTGTTTGAATTATTTCAATCGTTAAGGCCTCCGCACAATAAAAAATATAAAAAACAAGGAACAGATATTAGCGATTAGGACTAAAGAATCAAGAATAAAGTTGGACGCACGATGAAAAATACAGGCAACAGAAACAATGAATAACACAAGCAATAGATTTTATTGGAAGCCGTGTATCAATACTACACCAGCTTTATTCCTGATTTCTTATTTCTAATCGCTAATATCTTCTTTGTTCCTTATATTTTTCATTGTGCGCGGGCCTTTATTGTTATTTCTGGAACAAAATGGAACTAAATTCTATTTTTCGTCCCACAAATACCGCGATCGCACGATTTCATCCGGATAGAGTCGCGAATGCCTGGAATTTGGTTCGTATTCCCGAAGGGCACACGATATCCGGGAGGCACCGTGCGTGACATAACTCGATCCTCTTGCGCCACACAGCAATCGGTATAGTATAGCTTATACCTTGCGTGGGAAATTTCTTTTCGTAGATTGTACTCACAATCAGTTACACCTCTGAGTGCGACCTTATACCTTATACCTTTCCACCATTCCAAGATGAGATAAATCCGACACATACACTATAGATCAGAGTACCTATTCTTATAGGTCTGGGTACCTATTCTTGAAATCGTTTGTTATTAAACAAATTCGTTTTTGGCGCCAATGAATGCCAGTCAGTTGGCGCCACTAATCATTGCGCGTGTAAACTTACCTTAACTATAAAAGTAACTTAAATTAGTTACAGTTACCGAAAAAATGTAACTAAGTTACCGTTACAGTTACCAAAAGAAAAATGTAACGCAGTTACCAGTAAGTTATCAAAAAAAGTAACTTGTAACGGTAACTAGTTACTTCCCAACCCTGGTTGAAGTCAGTTAAAATCACTTGAAATCAGTAATCATTCGTAATCCGTGGTACACCCAAAAGACGAGTGAATAACTCCTCGGTTCAATGCCTCTTCCATATATGTTCTATTCCAATAGACGTAGTTCTACGTGTCGATCGCGGCACAGTTGTTACCGCGCTTGTTTATTTTTTTGGGACCATTTTTAATATTTCTCTGAAAATTTTTCTAAGTCCCTCATTTCAATTTGTACCGTTTTGGGACACTTTTTTCAAATTATTACCAGTCCGCACAGCTTATAAAAAAATTAGACATTTTTTGGCACAATCCGACCTGACTCATCATGACCATTCTATCTTTTCCTGACCACTTCCTGGCTTCCCTGACTTTTCCTGACTATTCCTGACTGCGAAAACATTTGTGTCCGCCATTTTGAAAAAAATCTCAGAAAAAAACTAGAAAAAAACCGCCATTTTTTCCTGACAAAAAAGCCGCCATTTTTTCCTGACCATTTCCCAAAGAAAAAAAACCCCGTTTCCCTGACACAAAAAAGTCGCCATTTTTCCCTGACCACTTTCTAAAAAAAAAAAAAAAAAAAATTTTTCCTGACACAAAAAAGCCGCCATTTTTTCCTGACCATTTTCTCAAAAAAAAAAAAAAAAGAAAGAAAGACACAAAAAAAACGCCATTTTTCCCTGACCATTTTTCAAAAAAACCCGCCATTTTTCCCTGGCAAAAAAACCGCCATTTTTTCCTGACAAAAAAAAACGCCATTTTTCCTGACAAAAAAAACGCCATTTTTTCCTGACAAAAAAAGCCGCCATTTTTCCTGACCATTTCTTCAAAAAAAAAAAAAAAAAAAACATTTTTTCCTGACCATTTCTTAAAAAAAACCATTTTTCCCTGCCACAAAAAAACGCCATTTTTCCTGGCAAAAAAAGCCGCCATTTTTCCCTGACAAAAAAAACCGCCATTTTTCCTGACCATTTCCTAAAAAAAATTTTTTTCCCTGACACAAAAAACCGCCATTTTTCCTGACCATTTCCTCAAAAAAAAAAAAGAAAAAAACATTTTTTCCTGACTAAAAAAACCGCCATTTTTCCCTGACAAAAAAAAGCCGCCATTTTTCCTGACCATTTTAAAAAAAAAAAAAAAAAGAAGGGAGAGAGAGCCGTCATTTTTCCCTGGCAAAAAAACCGCCATTTTTTCTCTACAAAAAACCGACATTTTTTCCTGAGAAAAAAACCGCCATTTTTCCTGACCATTTCCTAAAAAAAAAAAAAAAACGCCATTTTCCCCTTGGCAAAAAAACCGCCATTTTTTCTCGACAAAAAAGCCGCCATTTTTTTCTGAGAAAAAAACCGCCATTTTTTCCTGAGCATTTTTCGGGAAAAAGGAAAAAACATTTCCTGACCATTTCCTGACCATTTCCTGACTTTTCCTGACTTTTCCTGAACATTTCCTGACCGTTTCCTGACTCGCAAAAAAAAAAAAAAACATTTTCTGACTTTTCCTGACCATTCCCTGACTCGTCAAAAAAAACTTTTTTTTCCTGACGCAAAAAAAAAGAAAAAAATTTTCCCTGGCACAAAAAAAAGCCGCCATTTTTCAAGCCGCCATTTTTCCCTGACCGTTTCCTGACCGCGAAAAAAGTCGCCATTTTTTCTTGAGAAAAAAAACGCCATTTTTTTCTGACCATTTAAAAAAAACATTTTTTCCTGGTAAAAAAGCCGCCATTTCTTCCTTTCTGGCACAAAAAACCGCCATTTTTTTTCTGGCTATTTTTTCAAAAAAAAAAGAAACATTTCCTGACCATTTCCTGACCATTTCCTGACTTTCCTGACCGTTTCCTGACTCGTCAAAAAAAAAAAAAAAAAAAAAGAAAAAAAAAAAAGAAAAACATTTCCTGACTGTCTTGAAAAAGAACATTTCCTGACTGTCTTGAAAAAAAACATTTCCTGACTGTCTTGAAAAAAAAAAAACATTCCCTGACTCGGAAAAAAACATTTCCTCACCGTCTCAAAAAAAAAAAACATTTCCTGACTGTCTTGAAAAAAAAAAAAAAACATTTCCTGACTGTCTTGCAAAAAAAAAAACATTCCCTGACTCGAAAAAAA
Source organism: Temnothorax longispinosus (assembly GCF_030848805.1). Lineage (NCBI taxonomy): Eukaryota > Metazoa > Arthropoda > Insecta > Hymenoptera > Formicidae > Temnothorax > Temnothorax longispinosus. The sequence continues at coordinate 73,577 of NW_027270319.1, read as the reverse complement.
ACATTTCCTCACCGTCTCAAAAAAAAAAAAGGGAACATTTCCTGACTGTCTTGCAAAAAAAAAAACGTTCCCTGACTCGAAAAAAAACCATTTCCTGACCGTCTCAAAAAAAAAACTTTCCTGACCGTCTCGAAAAAAACCATTTTCCTGACCGTCAAAAAAAAAAAAAAAAAAAAAAAAAAAACATTTCCTGACTGTCTTGAAAAAAAAAAAAAAAACATTCCTGACCGTCTTGAAAAAAAAACCATTCCCTGATTCGAAGAAAAAAAACATTTCCTCACCGTCTAAAAAAACCATTTCCTGACCGTAAAAAAAAACGTCCTGACTTCCTGACCCGTCCTGACGCGAGTCCGGTTAGGTAATGAGTTTAGTGCCAGTTTTTTGACACCCTCTTTTTATGATCCTATAAATTGCGTAAACTTGTGATTCGAACTTTGGCACAGGTCCCACCCCCCTCCGACACCCCCCTCGAGGGGTTGATTTTGGCAATTTTTGGACATTTTTTTTTTATGATCCTATAAATTGCGTAAATTTACGATTCGAACTTTGGCACAGGTCCCACCCCCCTCCGGCTACTCCTTCGAGGGGTTGATTTTGACATTTTTTTGACAATTTTTTTTTACGATTCTATAAATTGCGTAAATTTATGATTCGAACTTTGGCACAGGTCCCACCCCCCTCCGACCACTCCTTCGAGGGGTTGATTTTGGCACTTTTGGTTTTTTGACCGTAGCTTCTAAGGGGTGGGAGGTATGGGGTTGGGATCTGAGGACCGAAAGTAGTCCTCGACAAGACGCGTCCATCCCCCCAGGTCCCATCCCTCCACCACCCCCCCTTCCGGACTTGTGAATTTTTGAAAATTTTGAAAAAATTTTTACGACGCTATTAATTGGATAAACTTACGATCCGAACTTTGGCACAGGTCCCATCCCCCTCCGACCACTCCTTCGAGGGGTTGATTTTGGCACTTTTGGTTTTTTGACCGTAGCTTCTAAGGGGGGGGAGGTATGGGGTTGGGATCTGAGGGAAAGTTGTTGCCTTCGAGGAGGACTATCCATCCCCCCAGGTCCCATCCTCCCCGCACCCCCCGTTTGGGCTCTGTACTCTTGGACGAGGGGGTTGAAACTGAAAATTTACAAGTTCCAAGGGGTAACTTTGAAAAAATGTCTTTTTCAGGACCTATGCCACGCGATTCCAAATGTCGAGAACATCATCCCGGACCCCCCTTTTTTTGACACTTTTTTTGAAAATTTTTGAAAATTTTTCAAAGTTTTTAAGGCTGGGCCTTAGAAATATTACCCCTCAAGTGTCTACGCGAGGTGACTGCAAATGTCGAGAACGTCGTCCCGGACCCCCCTTTTTTACACTTTTTTTTTAAATTTTTCAAAATTTTTCCAATTTTGAAAAATTTTGTCAAAATTTTTTACGACGGAACTATAAATTGCGTAAACTTGTGATTCGAACTGTGGCACAGGTACCACCCTTACTCCGACCACTCCTTCGAGGGGTTGATTTTGGCACTTTTAGTTTTTGGACCGTAGCTTCTAAGGGGGGGGAGGTATGGGGGTGGGTGTCTGAGGAAAAGTTGTTGCCCTTGAGGAGGACTATTTATCCCCCCAGGTCCCATCCCTCTTTTATTCCCCCCTTGGTCTCTGTACTCTTGGACGAGGGGGTTGAAACTGAAAATTTACAAGTTCCAAGGGGAAATTTTGGAAAAATAGATTTTTCAGGACCTATGCCAAGCGATTTCAAATGTTTAGAACGTCATTTTGGACCCCTCTTTTTTTGATATTTTTTCAAAAACTTTAAAATTTTTTCAAGTTTTAAGATTGGGCCTTTGAAAAATTACCTCCCAAGTGTCTATGCGAGGTGACTGGAAATGTCGAGAAACGTGCGTTTTGGACTATCTTTTTTTTTATTTTTTTTTGAAAATTTTGTCAAAATTTTTTACGATCCTATAAATTGCGTAAACTTACGATTCGAACTTTGGCACAGGTCCCACCCCCCTGCGGCCACTCCTTCGAGGGGTTAATTTTGGCACTTTTAGTTTTTTGACCGTAGCTTTCAAGGGGGGGGAGGTATGAGGTTGGTGTCTGAGGGAACGTTGTTGCCCTTGAAGAGGACTATCCATTCCACCAGGTCCCATCCCTCTCCTACCGTCCATTTTGGCTCTGTATACTTGGACGAGGGGGTTGAAATTGAAAATTTACAAGTTCCGAGGGCTGGCCTTTGAAAAATCGCTCTTCAAGCGTCTGTGTGAGGTGACTGTAAATGTTGAGAAACGTGTTTTGGAAAGCACTTTTTGTAAATTTTTTCGAACATTTATCAATTATTTCGAGTTTCAATTAATAATTTATCGTTAATTTTATTTTAATTTCAAGACACTTGAATCAATTTTAACTTCAATTTCAATCAATTTAAATTTTAAGCATTTTACTTAAATCTTTGTCAATTTTACTTCAATTTTACTTTAATTTCAATAACTTTTAATCACGCGTATTTCGATTTTAATCAATTATACCGAACAATAAATCATTTTGAATTTTAAGAAATTTTACATAAATATTTGTCAATTTACTCAATCTAAATTAATTTGCATGTAATTGTAAGCAATGTTATTTGAATTTTAATGCATTAAGGATTTGGTTTCTCAATCACACGTTAACATAAATTTGTTTCAATTTTCATCAATTTTTTTACTATTTTACTTAAATTTTAGTTATATTTCAAGTCCCAACCTACGCTTTCAATACATTCCTCGAGCGGGGTTTGGGGGTTGGGGGATAGGTCAGAGGACATTTCAATTACGCGTTATAACAATTTTACACCTTTTCAATCGCACGTTTAATCTATTTCATTTTAATTTTATCGCACGTTTACTTTGCGTTTTATCACTTTAAATTACTTTTACTCGAATTATTACGTCGTCTCTGCAAAGGGTTGGGGGATAGAGGCTAGAGAGAAGACTTTTCAATTACAACTACACGTTACAACACGTATTACGTTGTCGCAATTTTTATCAATCAAAAGCACGTTTACACTTCAATCTAAATCGATCGAAATCACGTCTTCCAAGTTTGTAGCGTCCAACGTACCCCAACGTCGGGGCGGGGTAGGTCCGATTAGATTTTTCTTATTCTTTTTCAATAGTTTAAAGTTTTTTGTGTCCAGATTAGTTCAACATCGGGGTGGGGTAGGTGGTACGTTTATGTTTAAACAACTTTTTACTCGTCAAATTTACCCAACGTCGGGATGGGGTAGGGTTAGATTAGATTAGATTTTTCTCAATTTTTATCATCGAACGTATAATCCAACGTCGGGATATATATATATATATATATATATATATTGGAAGTTTTTTTTTTCACGACCTACGTTGAGAAACGTGTTTTGGACCCTCCTTTTTTAGACAATTTTTTCAAAATATTTTAAAATTTCTCCAAGTTTTAAGGCTGGGCTTTTGAAAAATCAACCTCCAAGTGTCTACGCGAGGTGACTGCAAATGTCGAGAAACGCGTTTCGAACCCCCCTTTTTTACACTTTTTTTTTTAATTTTTTCTAAATTTTTTCCAAGTTTTTATTTCAAAATGAACCATTTTCGGATTATTCATTTCAACTATCACCAGTTTGTACAGCTTAAAGAATTAGACATTTTTGAACCTGACGGTCAGGAACGGTCAGGACGGTGGTCAGGACGGTAGTCAGGAAGACGGCAAGGGCGGCCAGGAAGACGGTCAGGAAGGCGGCAAGGAAATAAGTCAGGATGGTCAGGAAGACGGTAAGGAAATAAGTCAGGATGGTCAGGAAGACGGTCAGGAATTCGGCAAGGATGAATTTGAAGCAATTTTATATCATTTTTCGAGCAATTTTACCTCAATTTTATGTCTATATTTCAAGCAATTTTACTTCAATTTTTGAAGGAATTTAACTAATTTTTTTTCAATTTTTTGTTGATTTTTACTACAAATTGTACTCAATGTTCAATTTTCTTTCAATATTTCAAGGAATTTTGCTTTAATTTAATAGAAATTTTTGTCAATTTTTCTTGTATTTTGCTACAAATTGTACTTAACGTTCGATCAATTTTACTGTAATTTTCGTTAATTTTACCGCTGTCTTGATTAATTTTTCTTCAATTTCAAGCAATTTTTGTCAATGTAAGACTTGGTTCATCAACGAATCATCATTTATAACTTGGAACGTGTTTCGTCTATCGATTTCAATCTTATTCGTCGCACAGCAGTATCTAACTTAATATAAGACATTTTAACAAGATTGTCATCAATTTTTAACAACTTTATTTCAATTTTTGTCAATTTTAATTTAATTTTACTAGAATTTTAATCAATTTAGTAATTGACATTTCAACGATTCATCATTTCAAACTTGGAATCTCCGTTTAGTTTCATTTATGACATTTTAATATGATTTAAATCAATTTTACTGAAATATATCAAACTGTAATTTCAAGCAATTTAACTTAACTTTTTGACAATTTAACCGTCAATCGTAGTCAATTTTATTTCTACGTTGAGCATTTTGTTTTAATATCACGTAATTTTACTTCAATTTTAATCGATCGATTACTATTTTTATTACACAAATTTCATCAATTAAAATCAATGTACGATTTGATTTTTCAACCATTCGTCATTTCAAACTTGGAACGTGTTTCACAATTGTCTCGATCTCAACGTCATTCGTCGCACAGCAGACTGTCTATTTAACTAAATTGAAGACATTACAATAAGATTTATGATCAATTGTTAACAAATTTACTTCAATTTTTGTCAAATTATATCCAACGTTAACGTAACTTAATTTTTTGTCAATTTGACTGTAATTTTTCGTAAATTTGAAGCAATTTTACTACAATTTTTTGTCAATTTTACTTGAATATCTCAAGCGATTTCAATTCAATTTCAAGCACGTTAACTGTAATTCATGTCAATTTTTATTTAATTTCACTTGAATTTCAAGCTATTTTATTTCAATTTTTATCAATTTAGTACTCGGTTTCTCGACAATTTATATATCATTTCAAATTGAAATTATTCCAATTTGTTCGATGTCAATCTTAGCGCGCACGACATTGCGCTCTAATCTAGAGAGCAGAGACAACTCTTTTCGTCTATATTTTCTCGATCGTTCAGGTTGATTTGTGAAACATTTTGAACAAGATTTTAATCAATTTTTCATATTTTTACTTCATTTATCACATTTGTCAATCGTAATCACAATTTAGGACTCGGTTATTCAAGGATTCGTCATTTCAAATTAGGAAATTATTCCAAGTTTCGATCCAACAAGATTGTAATCAATGTTTCGCACGTTTACTTTAATTATGTAAATTTTAATTAATTTTACGTCAATTTTACTTGATTTATAGTCAATTTTACTCAATTATTCTTGAATTTGAAGCACGATTACTGAAATATTCGTCAATTTTAATGTAATTTTACTATAATTATTTTATTCAATCATACTGCAATTTTTGTCAATTTTATTCAAGTTTTTAGTTTTAATCACGCGTATTTTTATTTCATTCGATTGTACTTGCGAATTGAAAAGTCTTATCAATTTCAATCAAATTTGGATTCTTTATTTTAAATTATTCCGTTTTTCGTATTTATTTTTTTCGGTCGAATTGCCTTACGTTAGTTGATGAAAATTTCACAATTTATAACAATTTAAATCAAATTAGGCCTTGGTTTTGTCAACGATTTATCTACCATTTCAAACTTTGAATTATATTTCAAGTTTCTCGATGTCAAACTCGATCAATTTCTATCAAATTTAGACAATTTTAATAAATTTTTATTAATTTTATTACAATTTCAATCAATCGTAATCAATTTTACTTCATTTCGAATCAATCATGGACTTTGTCTCCGTATACACGTTGTTTGAAATTTGTTCAAAGCGCGTCCCTTGGTATTTATTCATTCCTCGAACTGCGGTTGGTTCAGGTAAGTTTACGACAAAAACAAGACTGTTTAACAATTTTTAAAAAATCCCAATTTTAATCATTCGTAATTAATTTAAAACTTGGTTTCTCAACGATTCATTCTATTTCTATCCGAAATTATTTAAAGTCGTTTGATTCGTCACACGGCACACGACACACCACGCTAAACGTACATACAGCAAACTGTTTATATTTTCTCGGTGTGGTTTGTTTAGGTAACTTTATGAGACATTTTAACAAGTTTTTAATTAATTTTTTCAAAGTTTAATTTTATTTTTGACAATTTTAATCAATCGTTTGACAATTTTATTCAAATTTTACTTAAATCTTAGGCTTCACGTCTCGTTTACGATGAATGAATGTAAATTATTCTACGTTTTTCAACTATATATATTTCTTCAATACATTCCTCGGTGGGATTGGGTTGGGTTACGGTTAGAGAGGCGACATTTCAAGATTGCAATTTTTAACAATTTTTTACAATTTCAAATTTACTTGAATATTTCAAGATTTTAAATTGCAATTTTAACTAGAATTTGAAACAATTTATCTTAAATTTCAAGCAATCAATTTATAATTTCAAGCCATTTCATTTTAATTTCAAACAATTTAACTTGAATTTCAAGCAATTTAACTTAAATTTCAAGCAATTTAACTGTAATTTTAAGCAATTTTATTACTTCATTTTTACTTAAATTTTAATAACTTTCAATACATTGTACTGGAATTTTAATCAATTTAACTTTAATTTTACAAAATTTTACTTCAATTTTAATCAATTTCGGACTTTGTTTTCGGAGTTTATCGCAAGTTCCTTGGTATCTATTTATCCCTCTGTCTGGTCGGTTTAGGTTTGTTTATGGCACGAAAACGAGAATGTTTTACAATTTTACTTAAATTTTTTTGTCAATTTTAATCAATCATTTGACAGTTTTACTTGATTTTTACGTCGATCTTAGGCCTTGGGTCTCGTTTATTTAGGGATAACGTATGGAAATAATTTCAAGTCTCAACTATATATATATATTCCCTCAATACATTCCTCGGACGGATTGGGTTGGGTTAGGGTTAGGCCAGAGGCTACATTTCAAGACTACAATTTATAACAATGTTTGACAATTTTAATCAATTTATCACAATTTTCATCAATTTCACTTGAATTTTAATCAATTTTAACTTCAATTTCGAGCAATTTAACTTTAATTTTTGTTAATTGTACTTGAAATTTAAGCAATTCTACCTCAATTTTACTCAAATATTTCAAGCAATTTATCTGCAATTTAACTTCAATTTCAAGCAATTTAATTGTAATTTTAAGCAATTTTATTATAATTTCAAGCGATTTAACTTTAATTTCAAACAATGTAACTAATTTCAAGCAATTTAACTTTAATTTCAAGGAATATTACTTCAATTCAACTTGAATTTCAAACAATTTAACTAAAATTTCAAGCAATTTCACTTAAATTTTTGTCAAATTATCTTTAATTTTTGTCATTTTTCTATTTCAATCAATCGTACTGTAATTACAATCAATTTATCTTGAATCGTATTCAATTTTAGAGTATCGTTTTTGTAAATTATTCCAAGTTTATCGTTCCGTCTTCATCCCTCGAAGTGGGTTGGTTTAGGTTAGTTTAGAGGACGTTTTATGTACATTTTTTGTCAACTTTACTTCAATCTTTCACATTTTTCATCAATCTCTCAATCAATTTAGGTCTTGGCTTCATAACAATTCATCTACCATTTCACCCCGGCCATATTTTAAGTCCCTTGATCTGAATCATTCTACACACACACACACACACACACACACACACAAAATGCAGACGGTCTATATTCTCTCGGTCGGGTTGTATTAACTCAGTTTTTAGAGAACATTTCAACATTTTAATTAATTTTTTTGACATTTTTATTTATATTTTAGGCTTGTTTCGTTTTCTGGCTATTTATGGAAATTATATCAAGTTTCTAACATTTCACCTACAATATATCCCTCGGTTGGATTGGGTTGGGGGTTACGGTTAGAGAGGCGACATTTCAAGACTACAATTACAACAATTTTTATAAATTTCTCACAAAATTCATCATTTTTACTTCATTTTCATGCAATTTTATTTCAATTTATTCATCTCTCGATTGGATTGGGTTAGTTTAGGACATTTTGTCAATTTTTTACAATTTTTGTCAACGTTACTGAAATTTTACTGCAATTTTACTGTAATTTTTATCAATTTTAACAAATTTTACTTAATTTATTCAGTCTTTCGATCTCAATTTTATTTACCAGACACACACACAGATTGTTTTTTTCTCGGTTAGTTCCGACAATTTATTACAATTTTTATCAATTTTACTTCAATTTTAACTTCAATTTTACTCATTTTAGTTCACTTTGTACCGTTTTTGGAAAATATTCCAAGTCTTTGCGAGACTAATACCTTACCTTTGTCGAGCTGGTTTAGGTGCAGAGTTTATGACTTTTCGTCCATTTTTGTCAATTTTACTGCAATTTTTTTTGAATTTTAATCAATTTTACTTCAATTTCAATCATTTTACGACACTACACGCAGAGCAGACTCTGTCAAAATTCATCCCTCGGTCGGGGATTGGGGCTTAGGGTTAGAGTTTATGAGACATTTTATGTCAATTTATAACAATTTTTGACAATTTTGCTTCAATTTATCTCATTTTATTCCAATTTTAATCAATTTTACTTCAATTTCAAGCAATTTGGGACTGTATTTTTTTCCGTTTTGGCAATTTATTTCAAGTACCTTGGTATCTATTTATCCCTAGATCGTAGGTTGGTTCAGGTTAGTTTAGATTTTGTCATTTTTAATCACATTTTTTACAATTTTACTTAAATTTTAATTTAATTTGACTTACATCAAAGACAAATAAGTATTCCTAATAAAAATATGTAACCGTTCGGTTGTTAATTTTTTCAAGGTGGACGTCAATTTTTCCAAGTTCCAAGGGTGGTGGCTTTAGAAAATTCGATCCCCAAGCGTGTACGTCAGCGACCGCAAATGTCGAGAAACGCGTTTTGGAAACATGGGTCTAAAACGACCCATGTGTACACTTTTACGGTCAATTTACGTCAGTGGCCGCAAATGGCGAGAAACGCGTTTTGGAAGCATGGGTCTACAACGACCCATGTGTACACTTTTACGGTCAATTTACGTCAGCGACCGCAAATGTCGAGAAACGCGTTTTGGAAACATGGGTCTACAACGACCCATGTGTACACTTTTAAGGTCACTTTACGTCAGTGACCGCAAATGTCGAGAAACGCGTTTTGGAAGCATGGGTCTACAACGACCCATGTGTACACTTTTACGGTCAATTTACGTCAGCGACCGCAAATGTCGAGAAACGCGTTTTGGAAACATGGGTCTACAACGACCCATGTGTACACTTTTAAGGTCACTTTACGTCAGTGACGGCAAATGTCGAGAAACGCGTTTTGGAAGCATGGGTCTACAACGACCCATGTGTACACTTTTACGGTCAATTTACGTCAGCGACCGCAAATGTCGAGAAACGCGTTTTGGAAACATGGGTCTACAACGACCCATGTGTACACTTTTAAGGTCACTTTACGTCAGTGACGGCAAATGTCGAGACGCGTTTTAGACACGTAGGTTTGACACGACCCACGCGTACACTATCACGAATGTACTTTTTGTCTATTTCAAACTGTACACGATGCATTTTTCACCTCCAATTCTGTATTTGTAATCGTTAAGGAGTTATTTATATCAGTTGAAGAAGAACTTTGAAGATAACGATCGAAATACAACGATAACAAATGCAAACGGTTAACGAGGAGGAAAAGAATATTAAGAATAGAGAGAAGACAACTGCGTGAGATGCAGTTAATCATTTTGAAATTCCAGAATTACAATTTCTTTCTTTATATAATATAAGCATTTCTTCATATTGTTGAAAGTTGCCATAGCTGTACCTCTGAGCCAGATTAGGTTCAGTTAGATTTTGACGTTTTTTCACAATTTTTCTAATTCCCGAGGTCCAGGAAACTTGGCAAAATGTCATTATGAAATTATTCAAAGTTTCCAACAATTTCAACCGTTTATTTCAATATTTTAAAAAGAAGGATACACGCAAGTCCCTTGAAACAATGTTTGACAATAATTCAAAGTCCTTGGAATATTCTTTCGGTCGGGTTGGTTTAGGTTACTTTATGACATTTTATGTTAATTTTAATCAATTTTTGTCAATTTATGTCATTTCAACTAATTTTACTTTTATTTCAATCAATTTTATTAACATTTTATCAATTTTACCGCAATTTTTATCAATCATGTACCTTGTTTCCGTACCGTTTTCGTAAATTGTTCAGTCCTTTTTGGTCTGTCCATTATTCATCCCTCGGTCGGATTGGTTTAGGTTAGTTTATGAGACATTTTATGTCAATTTATAACAATTTTGGACAATTTTACTTCAATTTTTCACATTTTTAATCAATCTCAATCAACGTAGGTCTTGCTTTCTTAACAATTCATCTACTATTTCACATAGAAAATATTCCAAGTCCCTTGATCTCAATCATTCGTCACACACACACACACACACACACACACACAAACTGTAATATGTCTATCCCTTGGTCGGGTTGAATGAAGTTAGTTTAGACAACATTTCAACATTTTAATTAATTTTTCACAAATTTTGTCAATTCTGTCAATTTCAATCAATTTTTGTTACAATTTTATTTCAATTGTAGGCTTCGTTTCGTTTTCTGGCAATTTATGTAAATTATTTCAAGTTGCAAACATCCCAATCTACAATATATCCCGGTCGGATTGGGTTGGGTTACGGTTAGAGAAACCACATTTCAAGACTACAATTTTAATAAATTTATTACAATTTTCATCAATTTTACATAATTTTCATGCAATTTTACTTCAATTTAATCATCCGTCGATCGGATTGGGTTAGTTTAGAACATTTCGTCAATTTTCGACAATTTTACTGTAATTTCAATGCAATTTTACTGTAATTTTTATCAATTTTATTCCTTTTTACTTGAATTTATTCAGTCTTTCGATCTCAATCTTATTCACCAGACATACACACGCACACACACACACACACACACACACACAAAGCAGACTGTCTATATTTTCTCGGTCGAGTTGGGTCGTTAGTTTAGGAGACAATATTTTAATGAATTTTTCACAATTTTAATTTATTTATCGTCAATTTTAACCTATTATTTGACAATTCAGTTGAATTTGATATCAATTTTATAAGCTTCGTCTCGTTTACGGACAATGTATGGAAATTATTCAGTTTCGACCACATCCTCCCTTTATACATTCCTCGATCGCATTGCGTTGGGTTAGTTTAGAGATGACATTTCAAGATTGCAATTTCTAACAATTTCTTACAATTTTAATCACGATACCATAATTTTCATGAATTTTAGCTCGTTAATGATCAATTTTAACTTGAATTTCAATAAGCAACGTCACTGTAATCATTGTCGATTAATCGTACTTAAATTTGAAGCAATTTTACTTGAATTTTTGTCAAATTTACCGAAATGTTTCAAGAATATAAATTGCAATTTAACTAGAATTTTAAACAATTTATCTTCAATTTCAAGCAATCAATTTACAATTTAAAGCCACGTGACTTTAATTTCAAACAATTTAACTTGAATTTCAAGCAATTAAATTTAAATTTCAAGCAATTTAACTGTAATTTTAAGCAATTTTATTCTATTCCACTTAAATTTCAATAAATTAAATTGTGCTTGAATTATAATCAATTAGTCGTTTTAAAAAAATATTTAAAGTTTGCCCGAAAATAAAATTTTTTCGATCGGGTTGGTCAAGGGTTACATTTCACGTCAATCTATTTTTGTCAACTTGACTTTAACTTGACTCTATTTTTCTTAATTTTTGACGAATTCTATTTAAATTTACGTCAAATTAACTGAAATTTTAGACAATTTTTATTTCAAATTAATCGTACTTGAATTACAATCATTTTTACTTGAATTTTACTTGAATTTTATTGAAATTTTAAAAAATTTCAGACGTTTTTGTAAATTATTCCGTTTTTTTATTCGCCTATTCATTCTTCGGTCGGCTTGGTTTAGATCAGTTTATGAGACATTCTAACAAAATTTTGATCAATTTATCACAATTTTACTTTATTCGTTGGCAATTTCTATGTATCGTAGAACAATTTGAATTTTAATTGAATTTTGGATCAATATTAGGCTTCGCGTTTCGTTGACGGACAATATATGTAAATTATTCCAAATTCCAACCATACATTCCCTCAATACATTTGTCGATTGGATTCGGTTAGTTTAGGCTATAGAGATGACATTTCAAGATTGCAATATATAACAATTTTTTACAATCGCAATCACGTTATCACACGTTTCATCAACTTTACATCGATCGTAATCAATTTTAACTTTTATTATAAGCAATTGAATTATAATATTTGTAAAGTTTATTTAATTTTAAAGCAATCGCAGGGTATTTTTTGTTAAATTTTAATATTTCAAGCAGTTTAACTTTAATTCAACTCGAATTTTACATAATTAAACTGTAATCTGAAGCAATTTTACTACAATCGCAAACAATTTAACTTGACTTTCAAACAATTTAACATAATTTATAATGGAATTTTACTTAAATTCAACCTCAATTTCAAGCAATTTAACCGTAACGAAAAGCAATTTTATTAGATTAATTTCACCTTAATTTCAACAACTTTTAATACACGGTACATGAATCATAATCAATTTAAATCAACGTAGGACTTGGTTTCTCAACGATTTGGATGAAGTTTAGACAACATTTCAACACAATCTATTAACAATTTATGTAAATTTTTGTCTATTTAAATCAATCATTCGACTTTTACTTAAATTTTACTTAATTTTTAAATCAATCTTAGGCTTAACGTTTCGTTTATACGGACAATGTATGGCAATAATTCCACATTTCAACTATACTCAATACATCCTTCGGTCGGATTGGGTAGGGTTAGGCTAGAGATATAACATATCAAGATTGCAATTTATAACAATTTTTTACAATTTTAATCACGATACCACAATTTAACTTGAATTTTACTCAAATTTTAAGCAATTTAACTTGAATTTATTCAGCCTTTGATGGGATTGAGTTAGTTTAGGACATTCGTGTCAATTTATGACAATATTTTTCAACGTCACTGCAATTTTATTGCAATTTTACTGTAATTTTACTTGAATCGTTATCAATTTGTATCAATTTAACTTTATTCATTCAGTCCTTTGATCTCAACCTTATTCACCAGACAGCAGATTGTCTTTATTTCGTCGGTTGGGTTAGGTCGTTAGTTTAGAAGACATAAAATTTTAATCAACGTTTTACAATTCAACTAGAAATTAATGTCAATTTTAATAAATTTTAATAAATTTTACTTAATCGTAGCGTTAAACCATCGTTTTTTTAATTCGTACTATTTCAGTACTTTTTCTTCAAATTATTGTAACTAGCGATTTACAGATTTGACCATTTCAGCACTGTTTCTTCAAACTATTCTAACTATCGATTTGCAGATTTTATCATTTCAGCACAGATTTATAAAATTATTCTAACTATCGATTTCAAGAATTTCTCATTTCAGCACTGATTTTTAAAATTATTCCAACTATCGTCTTAGATTTTATCATTTCAGCACAGATTTTTAAAATTATTCTAACTATCGTCTTTTAAATTTGATCATTTCAGCACTGATTTTTAAAATTATTCCAACTATCGATTTCAAGAATTTCTCATTTCAGTAGGTACTCTTTCCAAAAATTATTCTAACTATCGTTTTTCATATTTTCCCATTTCATTACTCTTTTTCAAAATTATTCTATCTATTTCAAGATTTTACTATTTCAGCACTCGCTCCAAATTATTGTAACTATCGATTTCAAGATTAGACCATTTTAGCACTGTTTTTCATAAATATTGTATCAATTTAAAGATTTTACCATTTCAGTACTCTTTCTCCAAATTATTGTATCGATTTTCAGATTTCATTATTTCAGCATTGTTTCTGGAAACTATTATAACTATCGTTTATCAGATTTGACAATTTCAGCACTCTTTCTTGAAACTATCGTATCGTTTTTAAGATTGTACCATCTCAGCACTCGTTATCGAAACTATAGTATCGTTTCAAAGATTTTACCATTTCGGCACTGTTTCTCAAAATTATCGTAACTATCGTTTCAAAGATTTCATCATTTCAGCACTGATTTTTACAATTATTCTAACCATCGTCTTTTAGATTTTATCATTTTAGCACTCTTAAAATTATTCTAAACTATCGGTTCAAAGATTCGACCATTTCAGCACTCTTTTTAAAAATTATTCCAACCGTCGTTAAGATTTTACCATTTCAGTCCTCTTTCGTTAAATTATTCTAACCATCGACTCGAAGATTTTCCCATTTCAGTATTGAAATTATTGTATACAATTTTTAGATTTTCCCATTTAATTCTTTGTGGAAATTATTTTATCGATTTCAAGACGATACCATTTCAGTATTCTTTCCGTCTTAAAATTATCGTAACTATCGAACTTGAGATTTGACCATTTTTTAGCACCGCTTCTCAAAATTAGTCTAGCTATTTACAGATTTGACCATTTCAGCACCGCTTCTCAAAATTAGTCTAGCTATTTACAGATTTGACCATTTCGGCAGTTTCTTCAAAGTATCGTAACTATCGATTTTCAGATTTTACCATTTCAGCACCCTTTTTTGAAACTATTTCATCGTTTCGAAGATTTTACCATTTCAGCACTCTTTCTTGAAATTATTCCAACTATCGATCTTGAGATTCGATCATTTCACTACCGTTTCTTAAAATTATTCCAACTATCGCTTCAAAGATTTTCCTGTTTTATCACTGTTTGTTAAAACTTTTCTAACTATCGAATTATAGATTTTACTATTTCAGCACTCTTTCTAAAAATTATTCCAACTATCGATTCGAAGATTTTCCCATTTCGGCAGTTTCTTAAAACTATTGCGTCGTTTCTAAGATTTTATCATTTCGGCATTGTTTCTCCAAATTATTCTTATCGAATCATAAATTAGACCATTTCAGTACTCGATCAAAATTATTATCGTCTTTAAGATTCGATCATTTCAGCACTGTTTTTTCAAAATATTACAACTATCGTTTCAAAGATTTTACTATTTCAGCACTCTGAAAATTATTCCAAGTATCGTCTCAAAGATTTTAACATTACAGCATTGTTTCTTAACAATATTCCAACTATCGTTTTTAACATTTTATTATTTCAGTACTGTTTCTCCAAACTATTGTAACCATCGATTTCAATTTTTTCCCATTTCAATCGTCTTTCTTGAAATTATTCTTTTTTAAGACGTTACCATTTCAGAACTGTTTTTTCAAACTACGGTAACTCTCGATTCAAAGATTTTACCATTTCAGCACTGTTTCTCCAAACTATTATATCAATTTGAAGATTTCACCATTTCAGCAATCTTTCTCAAAATTATTCTATCAATTTAAAGATTTTACCATTTCAGCATTGTTTTTTCAATCGTTGAAACTATCCTAAGATTTTACTATTTCAGTACCGTTTCTCGCAATTATTCTATCAATTTCAATATTTCACCATTTCAGTACTCTTTTCAAAAATTATTCCAACTATCGATTTACAGATTTTACCATTTCAGCACTGTTTCTAAAAATTATTCTAACTATCGATTTCAAGATTTTCCCGTTTCATTACTCTTTCTCAAAATTATTGTAACTATCGTTTTTAAGAATTTCCCGTTTTATTACTCTTTCTCAAAATTATTGTAACTATCGTTTTTAAGAATTTCCCGTTTCATTACTCTTTCTCAAAATTATTGTAACTATCGATTTCAAGATTTTACCATTTCAGCACTGTTTCTCTAAATTATTCTAACTATCGATTTCAAGATTTTACCATTTCAGCACTCTTTCTCGAAATTATTCTAACTATCGATTCAAAGATTGTATCATTTCAGTACTCTGCTAAAATTATTGTATCAATTTTGAGATTTTCCTATTTCATCAGTTTCTTAAAACTATTATAACTATCAAATTTAAGATTTTACCATTTTGGCACTATCTAAAAATTATTCTAACCATCGTTTCAAATATTTTATTATTTCAGTACTTTTTCCAATAAGTATCGTAATCGATTATCAGTTTTGACCATTTCAGTACTCATCGTTGAAATTATTCGGTCGTTTGTAAGATTATATCATTTGGCACTGTTTTTCCAAACTATTCTTACTATTGAATTTCAAATTTGACCATTTCAGTACTCTTTCTCAAAATTATTCCGTCGTTTTTAAGATAATATTATTTCGGCACTGTTTCTTCTAACTATCGTTAGTGAATTTCAGATTTGACCATTTCAGTACTTTTTCTCGAAACTATTGTAACTAGCAATTTAAAGATGGATCAATTTCAGCATTGTTTTTTCAAACTATTCCAACTATCGATATACAGATTTTTCCACTTGAGCACTGTTTTTTCAAACTATTCTAACTATCGATATACAGATTTTATCATTTCAGCACTTTCTCAAAATTATTCTAACTATCGATCTTAAGATTTTATCATTTCAGCACTTTTTCTCAAAATTATTCTAACTATCGATTTACAGATTTGACCATTTCAGCATTGTTCCTAAAAATTATTCTAACTATCGACCTTAAGATTTTATCATTTCAGTACTGATCAAAAAAATTATTTTATCGATCTTAAGATTTTATCATTTCAGCACAGATCAAAAAAATTATTCTATCGATTTACAGATTTGACCATTTCAGCACTGTTTTTTCAAACTATTCTAACCATCGTTTTTTACATTTTATCATTTTAGCACTTTCTCAAAATTATTGTAACCATCGGTTCGAAGATTTTCCCATTTCAGTCTTTCTCGAAATTATTCCATCGTCTTTTACATTTGACCATTTCAGCACTCTTAGTAAAAATTATTCCGATTACCGTTCTTAAGATTTTACCATTTCAGTCTTTCCAAAAATTATCGTAACCATCGGTTTTCAGATTTTCCCATTTCTGTCCTCTTGAAATTATCGTACAATTTTTAGATTTTCCTATTTCTTTCTTGAAATTATTCTATCGATTTAAAGATGTTACCATTTCAGTACTCTTTGTGTCTTAAAATTATCGTAACTATCGAACTTGAGATTTGACCATTTCAGCACCGCTTCCTCGAAACTATTCTAATCATCGATTTAAAGATTTTACCATTTCAACAGTCTCTCAAAATTATTCCAACCATCGTTTTTAAGATTCGACCATTTCAGCACTTAATATCGAAACTATCGTTTTTAAGATTTTACCACTTCAACACTCTTTCTTCAAACTATTCTAACTATCGATTTGAAGATTTTATCATTTTAGCACAGATCAAAAAAATGATTCTAACTATCGATTTACAGATTTGATCATTTCAGCACTGATTTTTAAAATTATTCTAACTATCGTCTTTTAGATTTTATCATTTCAGCACTGATTTTTAAAATTATTCTATCGCCTTTAACATTAGATCATTTCAGTACTCTTGATTGAAATTATTCTATCGTCTTTTACATTTGATCATTTCAGTACTTGATACAAATTATTCCAACTATCGTTGTTTAGATTTGACTATTTCAGTACTGTTTTCTAAAATTATTCCAACTATCGTCGTTCACATTTGACTATTTCAGTACTGTTTTCAAAAATTATTCCAACTATCGTCGTTCAGATTTGATTATTTCAGTACTGTTTTCTAAAATTATTCCAACTATCGATTTAAAGATTTTCCTATTTTATCACTGTTTCCAAAAACTATTCCAACTATCGATTTCAAGATTTCACCATTTCAGTTATATTTCTCGACAATATTGCAACTACCGTTTCCAAATTTTATCATTTCGGCACCGGCCGTTTACTCGAATCATCCCAATGTACAATATATCCTTGGGATTCGGTTGGGTTGATTTTGTTTAGAGATGACAATCTTAGACTAGAATTCTAACAAACGATGCTATTTTCAATCACGTTATCACACGTTTCATTAATTTCACTCGAACCGTAATCAATCATACAGCTTGAATTGGAAGCAATCAAACGGTAATCATTGTCAATCGTATTCAAATTTGAAGCATCATTACCATAATTTTTATCAAATTTAAATATTTCAAGCAGTTTAAGTTGCGAGTAGAACGTTTGCAACAACGCAACTTTTTTTTAAATCAGTTTTACTCGAACGGCAAACATTATAACTTTTTTTTCAAGGAATCAAATATAAATTATCAGTGAATTTTACTACAATTTTAAGCAACGAAAGTAGAAAAAAAATATTTTACTCGTCCGCACAGCTCATAAAGGAAAAGAAAGAAAATTTAACAAATTATTCCAAGTCCCTTTTTAGAAAACGTGTCGTTTTCGATGAAATTTTTCAAATTATTACCAGTCCGCACAGCTTATAAATGAAACAATTTATCAAAGAATGAAAAAAAATAACGTTGCTACAATTTATCATAAATCATTCCAAGTTGCTCATCGCAATTCGCGCGCCGTTCATCGACCGACGTTATAGAAATTATTCCAAGTCCCTATTTAAAAAATGTGCCATTTTCGAAGCAATTTTTCAAACTATTACCAGTCCGCACAGCTCACAAAGGATGAAAATGAAAAATAAAAAAATTATTCAAAGTCCTCGATCGTAAAATTACCGTTTCGCGCGATTAACGAAAGAAATTATTACAAGTCCCTTTCTATATACAAAACGCACGGCTTTCGTATCAATTTTTCAAATCATTACCAGTCCGCACAGCTTAGAAACAAGACGATTGGAATGAAAATAGAAAATTATCGCAAGTTCCTTTTTACAAAACGCACCGTTTTCCTATCAACGAATGAAATTATTACCAGTCGGCGCACAGCTTACAAGTTTAAAACAATTATAGCCAAAAATGGTCAATCGCCGTCGCAATCGCGCGAGCGTTGAAAAACCGTTTGAGAAAAAATCAAAGTCCATTTTTAGGAAACGTACCATTTTCGGATCAATTTTTCAAACCATTACAAGTCGGCGCACAGATTATTCAATTATACATGATTTCGAAGACGCTTAGGTTTCGTCGTTTTTGGATAATTTATGGAAAATATCGCGCAACGTTGTCTCGCGTCCGTGCAGCCGCGGACAAAACGCGCGCAGTAATCGACCTCCGCAACCCTCTATCTCTTTTTTTCTTATCTCGGAAACGGCACGAGACCGACGGGGACGAGCCCAACGCGCCATTCCCCGCGTCGGTCGCTCGTCGAGCCCGACAAAAAAGTATCGTCGTAAAAATTCTTTATTTCCAACCGTTTAGAAGTAACCGCAATAACAAGTTTGCATCATTCCGCGTACCTTTTGGAAACGGCACGAGATATGCGGGAACGTTTCAGGTCTCGCGTTCTCTCGCGGTCTCGTCAAGCTTGACAAAAAAGTATTCTTGCTAAAAATCCGAATCTCTAACCGTTTAGGAGTTGACAATTTTACTTTTCCGTCCGTCTAGCTTAAAAATTGAAAAGTTTGCATCATTCCACGTATCTCGGAAACGGTACGAGATCCAGGGACGTTTCAGGTCTCATTCTCTTGGTCTCGTCGAGCCCGACAACAAAGGATTCTTAGTAAATTTCCGTATTTGTAACCGTTTACAAGTTATTTTGAGAAATTTATATTTTTACGCGTATTTCAAAAACGGCGCGAGATACGGGGACGAGCCCAACGCCATTCTCTCGGTCTCGTCGAGCTCGACAAAAAAGTATTCTTGTAAAAATTCTCTATTTCTAACCGTTTAGGAGTAAATTTTGTACCTTTGTCACAATTTTACTTTTCCGTCCGTCTAGCTTAAAAATTGAAAAGTTTGCATCATTCCACGTATTTCGGAAACGGTACGAGATACCGGGACGTTTCAGGTCTCATTCTCTTGGTCTCGTCGAGCCCGACAAAAAAGTATTCTTGTAAAAATTCTTCATTTCCAACCGTTTAGGAGTAACCGTTACAAGTTTGCATCATTCCGCGTACCTTGGAAACGGTACGACATTCGGGGACGTTTCAGGTCTCGTTCTCTTCGTCTCGTCGAGCCCGACAAAAAAGTATTCTTGCTAAAAATCCGAATCTCTAACCGTTTAGGAGTAACCGCAACAAGTTTGCATCATTCCGCGTACCTTGGAAACGGTACGACATTCGGGGACGTTTCAGGTCTCGTTCTCTCGGTCTCGTCGAGCCAGACAAAAAAGTATTCTTGCTAAAAATCCGAATCTCTAACCGTTTAGGAGTTGACAATTTTACTTTTCCGTCCGTCTAGCTTAAAAATTGAAAAATTTGCATTATTCCACGTATCTCGGAAACGGTACGACATTCGGGGACGTTTCGGGTCTCATTCTCTTGGTCTCGTCGAGCCCGACAAAAAAGTATTCTTGTAAAAATTCTTCATTTTCAACCGTTTAGAAGTAACCGTTACAAGTTTGCATCATTCCGTGTTTCTCGGAAACGGTACGACATTCGGGGACGTTTCAGGTCTCGTTCTCTCGGTCTCGTCGAGCCAGACAAAAAAGTATTCTTGCTAAAAATCCGAATCTCTAACCGTTTAGGAGTTGACAATTTTACTTTTCCGTCCGTCTAGCTTAAAAATTGAAAAATTTGCATCATTCCACGTATCTCGGAAACGGTACGACATTCGGGGACGTTTCGGGTCTCATTCTCTTGGTCTCGTCGAGCCCGACAAAAAAGTATTCTTGTAAAAATTCTTCATTTTCAACCGTTTAGAAGTAACCGTTACAAGTTTGCATCATTCCGTGTTTCTCGGAAACGGTACGACATTCGGGGACGTTTCAGGTCTCGTTCTCTTGGTCTCGTCGAGCCCGACAAAAAAGTATTCTTGCTAAAAATCAGAATCTCTAACCGTTTAGGAGTAACCGTTACAAGTTTGCATCATTCCGCGTACCTTGGAAACGGCACGAGATATTGGGACGTTTCAGGTCTCATTCTCTTCGTCTCGTCGAGCCAGACAAAAAAGTATTCTTGCTAAAAATCCGAATCTCTAACCGTTTAGGAGTAACCGCAACAAGTTTGCATCATTCCGCGTACCTTGGAAACGGCACGAGATATGCGGGAACGTTTCAGGTCTCGTTCTCTTGGTCTCGTCGAGCCAGACAAAAAAGTATTCTTGCTAAAAATCCGAATCTCTAACCGTTTAGGAGTAACCGCAACAAGTTTGCATCATTCCGCGTACCTTGGAAACGGTACGACATTCGGGGACGTTTCAGGTCTCGCGTTCTCTCGGTCTTGTCGAGCCAGACAAAAAAGTATTCTTGCTAAAAATCCGAATCTCTAACCGTTTAGGAGTTGACAATTTTACTTTTCCGTCCGTCTAGCTTAAAAATTGAAAAGTTTGCATCATTCCACGTATCTCGGAAACGGTACGAGATACTAGGACGTTTCGAGTCTCATTCTCTTCGTCTCGTCGAGCCCGACAAAAAAGTATTCTTGTAAAATTTCTTTATTTCAAACCGTTTAGGAGTAACCGTTACAAGTTTGCATCATTCCGCGTACCTTGGAAACGGCACGAGATATGCGGGAACGTTTCAGGTCTCGTTCTCTTGGTCTCGTCGAGCCAGACAAAAAAGTATTCTTGCTAAAAATCCGAATCTCTAACCGTTTAGGAGTTGACAATTTTACTTTTCCGTCCGTCTAGCTTAAAAATTGAAAAGTTTGCATCATTCCACGTATCTCGGAAACGGTACGAGATCCAGGGACGTTTCAGGTCTCATTCTCTTGGTCTCGTCGAGCCCGACAAAAAAGTATTCTTGTAAAAATTCTTCATTTCCAACCGTTTAGAAGTAACCGTTACAAGTTTGCATCATTCCGTGTTTCTCGGAAACGGTACGACATTCGGGGACGTTTCAGGTCTCGTTCTCTTGGTCTCGTCAAGCCCGACAAAAAAGTATTCTTGCTAAAAATCCGAATCTCTAACCGTTTAGGAGTTGACAATTTTACTTTTCCGTCCGTCTAGCTTAAAAATTGAAAAGTTTGCATCATTCCACGTATCTCGGAAACGGTACGAGATACTAGGACGTTTCGGGTCTCATTCTCTTGGTCTCGTCGAGCCCGACAAAAAAGTATTCTTGTAAAAATTCTTCATTTCCAACCGTTTACGAGTTATTTTTAGAAATTTATATTTTTCCGCGTACCTTGGAAACGGCACGAGATATTGGGACGTTTCAGGTCTCGTTCTCTTCGTCTCGTCGAGCCCGAGAAAAAAGTATTCTTGCTAAAAATCCGAATCTCTAACCGTTTAGGAGTTAACTTTGTACCTTTGTCACAATTTTACTTTTCCGTCCGTCTAGCTTAAAAATTGAAAAGTTTGCATCATTCCACGTATCTCGGAAACGGTACGAGATACTGGGACGTTTTAGGTCTCATTCTCTTCGTCTCGTCGAGCCCGACAAAAAAGTATTCTTGTAAAAATTCTTCATTTTTAACCCTTTACGAGTCATTTATAGAAATTTATATTTTTACGTATATTTCGCGAGAACGGCACGAAATACGGGGACGATCCCAATGCCACACATTCTCTTGGTCTCGTCGAGCCCGACAAAAAAGTATTCTTCCTAAAAATCTGTACAGCAACATATATTCCTACTTTAGAAGAACAAATACTAAAATCATTACACGAAATGGAAATTGTCGACAATATTGAGTAGGTTTATTATATATAGCTGGCTATGTAGCACATAGATTCAAAAGTAAACACACGACACACCGCAGGTATTGAAACATGCGAGCTACCGCGCAATTGTCAACGATCTAGATTGGTTACAATTTATTTCCCCGAGGGAAACGCATCACGTACCCATCGCCTTCGGATCTTTTTTGAAACCTGCACATATCGCGAACACGGAATTCTACGAGTATCACGCGCGCGGTTCAAAGCTTGGTAAAGACAAATTTATCTTGGAGAAATTTACGGATAAAATAGAAATTGCATTAAAACCTATCGCGCGCGAACTGCCAATAACAGAGAGAGAGAGAGAGAGAGAGAGAGAGGTCTTATCGCTATGTCGCTCGTTATAGGACGCAAGAACCTACGTATATTAGGATACGCGAAATTAATCGAACCATCGCTGTACAAAATAGATATAAGAATAAGAAAAACAAGTTAACCAAATTTACGAATAATAAATCTTTTTCGTAGCATCTTTATATACACGTTATTGTTATTATTCTTGTGTCATTTAATCCCTATAAAGTGCGCGACACGGGGAGGAAAGCTGCGTCGAACAAAGTAAAAAAAATATTAACATTTTTATACATTTGTTTCGTAAACTTTTCTATATTTATTAAATTTACAATGTTTATTTATATTATATTTTATCACAGAGTATTTATTAAAATTCATCGACTATTATACTCTACGAGAGATTTTTTCCCTGCAAACTTGAAATTAAAATAATATATCTGACACGAGAATGCCGCGCGCTCTGACGTGTATAAGCTGTTTGGATTAACGGCAGCTCTACAAAATTTACCGCTCATCCGTGTGTGACGTCGTCACACACTTGGACGATTCTGATCGGTCGCGTGCGCAAGACCATGCCTACGAGAAAAACAAAATAAATGTGTGTCGCTCGTTCGTTATTCCATCACTCGTGTTATTTTGCAACTGTCAAATGCGTGCAGTTGGCTTATCGCTCGCTCTATCTTAGATCAGCTCACGCACGCGGAGCGTTTATGAAAATTATATATATTCGCAAAAAACAATCCAGAAACTGCCGAGGACTATATACGAGAACTTGGTTGTAATATTACAACAAACTGTATATATAGCAGTTTCGAGTGTTTGATACTTTTGCTATTAATTTATCATATAATAAAAATATTATTATTACTTGATATTTATTTGATATTTATTTCTTTCATATATATACATGTACACACACACACACACACACACACACACACACACACACACACACACACACACACACACAATATATACAAGTGTAACAAATAAGTCACGTGTGTGTCTATATACACATACACATATAATATGTATATGACGTCAATTGTATTTCTTTCCGATATCTAGAATATGTAATTGGATAATTTTATACCGTAACGTTATAAAAAAAAAAATTAAATTACACAAGTAAATAAAATTTAGATTCAAAACTCGAAAGACAGTTTTCGTAGTTGGTCCTTATATACTGTTTTTAGCGAATAAAAATTTCTCTTTGTACGCACGCGCATGTATGAGTATTTATATAAATATGAAATTGTCCATCACCGCGAAAATCCACTGTAAATACCGAAAGTTTAATACTTGTGCCAATATTTAGAATTAAGAGAGATTAAAGAAACTTAATACCGTGTTTCCAAGTACCCGCGCCGGAGCGGTATACCTGATGCTCCGCATCACACTGACATCGGGGTATTATTTCCATTTTTCGTAGACGATTCAGCGTGAGAATTCTTTTCGTTATCGGTTAACTCTTTTTTTCCATTTTTTACTGTAAAATTGTAAAATTATTTTACTCGTACAATATCTCGTACATTGTACAGAAATAAGAGCCTAATGAGGATTTTCACATGCCCGGTGTAAAACAAATTGTGACTGCGCCATGCGATGCTCTCGTTAAAACTTAACCCGGTATATTATTGCGGTAAACGTTGCTTTATCACAAAAAAAGGGCGCATCGCATTGAAATGGAAATGAATAATCTTAAACCGATCAAATTCAAAAAACGAACACGATTTTGGAAATCGTTGCCCAAGTTATACCATGATATATCTTGTAGAGACGTAATGGAGTTTAGAGTTGGGATACGAGTGAAATTTAATTTGTTTCATAACGCGACGAATCCAAGTGCGGCTAATTCCCCGCACACTATCCCTTGCCAATTGACGTATATACTTATTCGCAGATCTATGTTAATCGCAGCCAAAATCATCGTTCGTCACACACACACACACAGAGTAACACACAGTGCCCCGTCTGACGTTTCGATCGTAATTCGACGTTGGGTTATACGCACAAACTACCACAGTATTTTCCCAAGTCGCTGTTCTATACAATCGTCAAAAATTCCACGTGGGATTTTCGTACGTACACGCGCGCGCGCGCGCGCGGTAACGCACGTTCGGCGAATACTCGAGCATTATTTATCGCAAAATATAATACAAGTTGAATTTAGCCGAGATATTTCGTAGCCCCGAGAAACCAGCCGAGTAACACTCGACACATGGGACATTCTATATATATATATATATATATATATAATTCTATTACAGAACCAGGACAGAACATATCTCTAACTTTATATGATTTAAATCGTGCGCGAGGTTGCGTATGAAAATGCTTTCGACAATTATATACTTGTAGAGCGAAAATATAACGCGCGTAATAATTTTTTCACATCGCGCGGTTTTTCTGGGAAAATACCAGGGTGCGCACCGCGCTTGTAATTATCGCGTACGAGGCGTTCGAGGCGTTTACGATTTTACGATTTAAATTATCTCTATCGCGTATAAATTACATATATATGTGATGCAATATCGTACGTTTAATTATACGCACAATGTACGAAAAAACATAAACGAGAGATCGATTCGATCTTACATTTTACAACGAGTACGAGTTATCTGCCTCTTCCTCAGAGCAGAGTAGTCTTCCTCAGAGCTATCTTTGCGTGTCTTCGTCGTCGCTGCTCGTGCTCCAACGTCGTCTGTTTCGACGGACATTTCTCTTGTTCCTCGGCGCGGTTGACGGTGGTGGTGGTGGTGGTGGTGGTGGTGGTGGTGGTGGTGGTGGTGGTGGTGGTGGTGGTGGTGGTGGTGGTGGTGGCGGCGGCATTAGATGCCTATCTATCTCGTTGTCATCTTTCGTCTCTAAAAGTTCCCCCGTATCTTCTCTTCCAATTCTATACAAACAGCCTTCGCTTCCGCTTTTTTCTTCGTCCGTTCGATATTATATTTCGTAACGCCGTCAATACTCTGGTTTACAATGAATTTTTTCCTTCAACAGCGCGGTAAACTTTCGACGAGACGTCGTATACCTTTAAAAGAACGATGAAACGAGATAATATTTTAAATTCGTCATCTTACAAAACGTCAAGTATTAAATAACTTACTCTTTCCGCTGAATTGCAAGAGCGAAAGGCATAGTATATAGGAAAGATCACGCCACTGCGTCTCTCCGTGGCGGCCAACTTAAAAATCTAGCGCAAATCTTATCGATTATGGGGTATCGATTTGCTTCTCTTTCCGCATTAAACCGAGAGAATGTATCTGCAAATTATAATCAACGTTTACGCGAAGCATTTATATTTCCCGCTGCTCATCAACACGCAGGTTAAAATAGAGAGAGAGAGCATTAGCGAGATACCTATATACCCAATGGTTTCCTGGAAATCTTTCTCATCGAGATTCAACCGCGAGGATTCGCTAAACGCGATAATATATCAGGCACTATATTGTATATAGAGCGTTGTGCCTTTTTGAGCAAGCTGAACGAAGAATTCTTTCGCGTGCCGTCGTCTGTATCTCTCTGTTCGTCCTCGCGTCGATGACGCAGAGAGCCAATTCCGAAACCTGTTCCTTCACGCGCGTAATATCATTTCCCTCATTATCAGACTCGACAACATACGCGAACGCGCTGCACGTCCTACGCGCATACGTTCGCATCTTCATCTCGAATAAGTCTACGGAGATAAATATTAAATATTACGAGATACACTATATATGTATATAGAGACCGTAATTTCCCCAATTTCTTTTTTGTAATTTTTTTTTGTAACAAATAAGACGAAATATTACGCGAACGAAAAGTAGAAAAAAATTTATTATTTTCAAGTTTTTTTGCAAAAGAAATATCACGAAATATAATTTTCAATTAACGTAGCTAATAATTTTAATTTTTGACGCTGAAAACTGACGTCGAAAGCCAATTTACCTGCCGTATAGATGTGTTTGGACCACGCGGTTCAACTTGATTGGGGAATCTATTATAGTAGCGAGATCGCTCAATCCGATCGGCATATTCGATCGAATCCCGGGATACGGCGATCGCTCCGATATGGTGATTAAAAAAGTTGCACAGATCGCTCGCAAAACTCGCAAAGCTCACCGTCATCATCATTTTGCTGAGCGCGAGCGAACCCGCGCGCGGCTTGCACATCCTCATCGTTATACTTGTCGCGGGATACCGCGCGGCATACATCCAACACACCAGGGGACTAAAAATATAATCGCGTATAATTAATTACGCGCATTATTAATTTTCAATTCTCAAATATATCCAAATATATACGTACACAAATGGTTTCACGAGCAAGCCATTCCCGGTAACAATTTCGCGTTCCAGTGCGCCGCTCGCACGACCAACTCGGCCTCGGGGCGTCGTCCGTCGCACCTTCCATCAACACACAAGGCTAATTCTTCTTCTCCGCGCCGGTTATCCTCATCGCCGGTGAACGTCGAATTTTCTCGTCGACGCGAGAACCTCGTCGCGCGTTTGACGAGGTCGATGTATTATTCGACGACGATCTAGCTTCGCCATCCGGCGTCGGAATAAGCGCGCTTCTCCTCGGTAATCGTTTCTTTTTCTCACCCTGCATATTCTCTCGTAGCACATTCCTACGCTTCAGTTCCTTATAAATATAGACACGTCCAGGTGAACCAACTGTTTTTTTTGACGGCAACGTGCGTCCGACTATGTAAAGCAATCTGGGAGAGTACGCGGTGCTCGACACATCTACCGACGCTCGATCCGCGTATCCTTTATTCGTCAACCGACCCTTCGCAGCTCGGTGACGGATCCAACAGCAATTCCTTTATCAACTTGTCGGGTTGATTCGCCAACTGTGTGTGTGTGTGTGTGTGTGTGTGTGTGAGATTAAAGCGCAAAACTCTCGGTACGACATTTCACAAATGGATTGAATTATAACGCGCGACAATCGCTCACTTACGTGATATATAGCGTTAATCGCATCCGTCGCGAAGGAAATATAAGCTTTCTCCCTCCGTACTCTGGTAAAAAAATGTATCAACAATCTCACCCCGTCTCTTTGAACATATCGCGATCGTTGGGATACACCTGTATGGAGAAAATGTGTTTTCAATCAACAATTTTTACAAAAAGTTTTCAATTATTTTCACCGCTAGCTGCGGAGGCGCGCGCTTACCTTACGACAGGTGACGTGACGACGAGTCATCATCGACATCTTTGTTACTTAGTTTTATCGTCAACAGCATTCCGCAAGCATCTCGCGCTAAAAGAAGATCGTCTTTCGCGCGCGCGCGCGCGCGGACCAAATCCTATCTTCACGTCAACACGTCCAGATTATCAGACGCTACGTTAGATTTCGCCCGAGCTATCATCGTTATTTTATCATTAACGCGCGGTTCTGCTGTCAATTGGCGATGTGTCCGGATACTTCACGGAGAACTTTTTCCCACAAGACCTACGCATAAACGCACGCAGCATTCATTGGAATATGTCGTCAATTTATTTTCTAAAACAATCGAAATATTTATAATTTATCGTCCAACGAAATCAATATTAAATACGTTTAGCAATGCGCGATAGAGCCCGGGGTTCGTCCGTATTCCATTATTAAATCTCGACCTTTATACCTCCAGATATGCCCTCGAGATATTAAAACGCAAAGAATTTAATTGGACAATTCCAAGAGTACGCGACTAAAGAGGAGCGTCGAGTATACAAATGGGTTTTTCATTTCAAAAACCCATATTTCAACTATTAAATATAAGGTAAATATGCCTGTGTGGCGGCGGCGGCGGCGGCGACAAATACCCCTATAGCTATGTCTGGACACCTTTGTCATTTTAGTCCTTGAATAAGTATAACAACGCGAATCAACGTTCGAATACCGCAACTAAAATTTCGAAATACGAGAAAAATAGTTTTATCTTTCATTTTTATTCGCGTTATACTTATTTAAGGACCATAAGGGCCAATTTCTTCACCGTTGGACAACTCTGTCCTTCGGTTAATCTCTCTCTCTCTCTCTCTCTCTCTCTCTCTCTCTCTCTCTCTCTCTCTCTCTCTCTCTCTCTCTCGACTCTTCATTTCTTTCCAACTGCCCCTTTATAGAAAGAGATGAGAGAGAAGAGTGCGCGCGGTTAACCGAAGGATAGAGTTATTATCCCCGACGGTGAAGAAATTGGCTGTAAAATGATTAAGGTGTCCAGACATATATAGGTGTGCGTGTACGTGTATCCACCAACTCTTTCCAGGCATCGCCGCGGTGTACGCATTTACCCCCGACTTACCCGCAGCAATTCACCGTTCAATTCTTTCTTCTCGTACCACGTCACAATCAACAAAGTCAAAGCCTGGCGCTCTGTCCAGGCTTCACAATTCCTTCAGCAACTCGATCAGACGATTCGCATACGGGCAACGCGGTGCTCTATTTGACGGGTCGACGATATCGTTGGTCGTTATTCGTAT
The DNA here is from genome assembly GCF_030848805.1 of Temnothorax longispinosus. Lineage (NCBI taxonomy): Eukaryota > Metazoa > Arthropoda > Insecta > Hymenoptera > Formicidae > Temnothorax > Temnothorax longispinosus. Next base: position 44,035 of record NW_027270319.1, on the reverse strand, counting down.
CGAGATAGATTCCCTTGTACACCACGGCCACGTTATCGCGCGCATAGATTGATCGCGATGGAACACACTTGAAACAGAGAGCCTCGCGCATGGAGTCGCCCCCGCTCCGGTTACTCCAAATTGGAAAGCGCGACTCCTAAAAACGTGCACGACTCGACGCGGCGTCTCCGCGGCGCATGTGGAGAACAGCAATTTTTCTGCCCCATCGCGGTATCGCCTTCTCTCCAACTCGGTCGCAAATTCCAGACAATTCTGCAGAAACGCAATATGTTATTTCGTATAATAACGGCGAATAGTTGAAAAGAATAGGCGCGCAACGCTTATTATCGTACGCCACGTACTTTTAAGTAATTTACAACGCGTTTTCGCAATCTTATCTCCTCTCTCTTGTCGTCGTCGTCGTCGTCGTCGTCGTCGTCGTCTCGTTCCGATTTGTTGCACGCGTTGTTCGCATTGTCGTCTCCATCCGTCGATTTAGTCTCCGATTCTATGAAAATCTTGAGCAAAAAGGCAAATAAACATTCCTCCTTCGCCGTAGCGGAAAGATTTTCCATCTCGGGAGCTCCCTCCAATTTCGTTAACGTCTTCCACGCAGGTATGTCACACTGCTTCGGTGACTACTTTTCGGCTCAACAATAATTGTCTCGCGTGTTCGAACGCACGATTTGGATCGATGATATTTTCATCTTGTTCCACATCTACGGATAAATATTCCACGTCCACAATCAATATCGCGATATTGATTTGCAAACGAAATAATAAAGAAACCAGCGAATAATTTATCGACGAGAAATGAAATAAATTCTATTCGCAATACGAACCATTTATATATTCCGCTTCGTCGTTCATTACAATCTTCTTTATCGCTGCTTTTACGTCGTACACTCTGTGTAAAACAGTCCAAAGTTGAGAAACCTTTCCTCGTGCGTGACCGCGTTCACTAGCGCTCGCGACGCGAGCTTGCAACTCTTGCAATTTTGCCGTTTCCTTTTCCAGCGAATTTGAAAGTTCGACACGGTTCAACTGCAAAGAGATACATAAGCCAAATTATCAGAGTCGAGTCGTGTGAAAAAAGAAAAAAGAAAACGTTTAGCCTTATACATACCTTGCCGGCAAAAGGAGATTACTTTGCAACAGAGTACGCAGCAATTGAAGAGCCAGGTTTGCGGACATTCGCACTCTTGATGTCTTCCAGTCGCAACGCGGTGCGAGCTAAAAGCTTCCCGTGTCTCGCTAATGGCACGCAGCGCCTTCGAGAGACACAAGCGCTGCCAAACCTGACGAAGCACTTTCGCGATCTCACATAAGCATTGCGATCCAACATGCGTGCTCTTCCAAATTGTCCAGACATTCGTCGCGTTGCTCCTTCCGTTCGTCCGTGGAGATGCGTTCGCCGGTCAGTTCTTTTTCCACCACAGCACCCAAGATTCCAATCGCACAATTTCTCATTGTATACAACTGTTGAGAGAAATTCCAAAAAATTCCAATTAATTTCTAATTACTTAAGGTATCTCTGTGTGTGTGTGTGTGTGTGTGTGTGTGTGTGTGTGTATATGCGCGCGCGCGCAAGTTGTCCAAGTAAATGTCACTTTGTATTTTCTCGTACCAACAATTGTTGGGCCGATACGTAAAAAATTATGACGAAAACATACCTCGTTCGACAGGTAGTCTGTGATTTCGTCGAGGATGGGAATTATCAGATCGGGCTTCGAAATGGCGATATTTTCGAGAAAGGTGCATGTGTTTCGACTATCCGTTTCCGTAACTTGGCTCTGCCCGCGAGCTCACATTCGTCACCTCTTTTTTATCAAACCGTTGCAGCCGCATTCGGTGACCATACGTATACCACACGCCGCCAGTCGCTATGGGTATCGCTAGCGCGTCGTACAATTTCACCAACTGCAACATCGAGAAATGTATTTCGTCAAGTTTACAAAATAAGAGTACCGCCAATAATTTATTCGGACAACCATCATATTATACCTGGACAATCCTCGCGACGCAAGTTATTCCATGATTGTATTTTTTTACGAAAGTTCCTAGGATCTGTTTGCGCAACGAAAAGTATATGGCGGTTGAAAATTAATACACAACACAACTCACGTATGCAAATATATATATTTGCGAACGTAAAAGAACGATATACCTGAAATATATAGTTTGTCTCGTATGTTTTTGCTTGGCATCCTTACTCCGTTCCAATATCTTGTAACATATCTGCGTCAAAGTCCTGCGCAGGTATTACAGTTGTGAGAAATTACTTGAGAATTAACTTTGACTCGGTTAATTACCGCTGCGTAACTTACGCGACAAACGAATCGTCGACGATAGGTGGTCTCCAAATTTTATACAGCGGCAACTGCGTAGCCATCGATACAAAATTTCCAAAGCTTTCTGCCTAGACTCTGCTCCCATTCTTCTTCAATATCCAATTTCATATTCCTTTTATACGCTGTAAAAAGCAACACTCGCATCTCTTTATCCATATAACTTCGCACAACACGTAACACAATATACGGAGATATAAGTTTCGCGCATACCCTTCCAATATTAATCTCGTTTGCATTCTTTACGCGGTCTTCTATATATGACAGACGAACCACGAAAATAAATACGCCAACATATTGTTGACGCATAGATATACGTTTCCCTCTATCCTCTTCCTCGACGACCGTAATATCCTTGCCACGATGAAATATTTTTTCCAGGTCGTCCACAAGCATCGCCACAGCTGAAAGTCACACATCGACAAATCCATACATATAGAGTGAGTTTATCTATTTCAATCAATTATACGATTACACATCTCTCGCCAGACGACGTGTTACATCACACTCTATTTATAATATATAATTGAAATTATTCGCAAAGAATATATTACCCTTGTGAATTCTAGCGAACGCACGTAGACATATGTCGACATCTACTTTATCGCCGTGAATAACAATGGAGAAAAATGAATCGTAATGATCCAGAATAAAATGCGCACACCGTTCTCCTGTATAACGCCGGTCGTGTAACTGGCAATAGAAACGATATAATACAATTACAAAATAGTACAAGTTACGGGGTACGATTGACGAGTGTATAATACACATATCTAATAATATTGTACAAGTAATATATAATTGTCAACCGTTTCACCGACTATTGTTCTAATCACTTGTACGCGTCAACGATATATATATATATATATCCATGAAATATATACACAATAACTTATTAATTGTTAACAATTTGAAATAAGATTCATCACCACCGCGATAGCGTGTGATATCGCCCGAAGAGGGACAATCTCCTTGACGAAATAGTGCCCAGCATGCGACGTTAAAAGATCGTCTTTCACCATCAGTGGAATCACAAAATTCTTGAATATTTTAGCCATTTTAACGTAGTTTTGAAGAATAATTTTCTCTCTCTTCCTTCTTTTTAATCAATTTCCGAGACCGTACGAGGTTCGAGTTTATTTATAACCAAAACGTCAACATTCTAACCAACGGCGGACATAATGACTCATTTTTGAAATTCAGTACTGCCAACTAGCTAAAAATATTTCAACTCTTAAGCCCCTTGCACACACAATGCCAGGCAACGGGCATAATAGAGGGGAACAGGGAATAGAAATCAGAAATCATGTGTAAATGCAGAATAAACAGTGCAGTGAGACACAGGCAATAGAGAGAGAGAGAGACACAGAGTTTCCGCGTCACGTTGGAAATTTTGTGCCTCGTGCCTGTTGCCAACCCCAATCGTAGCATTCCAACTTTTTAGGTTGTAATTAACGATTTTTTCGGATTATTTCCCGTTCCTATTGCCCGTTGTCTGGCATTGTGCAAGGGGCTTTATGCCCTGTGTCCACGATGCAAGAACTTGGTCCAAGTTTCGGTTTAAGCCAATCAACTTGCAGCTCTTACAGAAAAGCAGCAGTTTCATTGGCTTAAACCAAAACTTGGACCAAGTTCTTGCATCGTGGACACCGCGGGGCTTTATCAATGCAGGCGCGCGTTGACAAATCAGAGACCGCGCTTGGTTCGAACAATCGAACGTGATTGGCTGTTATGCGGGGAGATTACAATGGACGCGTTCAGCAGACACAACTGTTGAGTTTGTCTTATCGACACTCCGCGTCGATTGGTTGGTTGTAAAAGTAAGAGCCAATCATGTTCGACCGCTACTGAGCGCGGCTTGGTTTGCCGAACGCGACTGCAATGCGGGAGTCGCGCAAAGTCGCGCGTGCGAGTCGCAAGAATTGACCAATCACAGTCGATTATTCTCCTCAAATTCCTTGGTGAGAAAGGACAGCGGATAAAAAAAGATCGTTCCACCACAAGTAATAACAATTATTTATGCAAACGATAACAAGATGATAAAGAGAAGATGATAAGTTATGTATGTCAGAGAATAAATCCTGATAAGAAACGATAAATATGTATATCGGTGTTCGCGCGCGCGCGCGCGCGGTTAAGTCATATATAAATATCGATAAGATGTCTATCATTTTATTCTTATATATCCGTATTAATGCATACGGTAAAATTATTACCATAAATAACGAATCATAAATAAATAACGATTAGAATTATTAATAATAATAATTCTCTAATTCCCCTATACTTTCTCGCGCCTTTCGACGCGTCGTTCGCGCGACGGTGCGGAACTTGTTTGAATTCTTCCACGCACTACTCGAACGCGTTATAATACCATCGATATAAATTCGCGATTGTGACCGTTGCGGTATCGCGAATTTCGTTTGCCTCGCGTCGCGGTTCCTCTCTCTCTATTTCGCATATCTCGCGCATCATCCTTTTGGCTATCGATCGAACGTTGGCTCGCGCGCGATGGCAAATTGCAACATTCTCACGCCTTTTTGCCTAATTAAACCGTCGCGGGTATCGTCAGATCGCTCGCGGTAGATGATCCCCCTCGCGTGGTCGCTATTACCCCCAGTTGGAGGCCGCTGTCGCGTCTCCCGTCGGACAGGTCGACCATCTTATGCCTTTCGTAGGTCGACCTAGCTGATCCGGACTCCGTAGGACCGTCGGACCGGTTGCTCGGCTCGCCTGGCCGATCGTTGAGGCGTTTCGACGTGTAAAACGCGTTTATCCCTTTTTTGTCACAGTGACCACGTTGCCCCAGACGTTCCCAGAGGTCTGAAACTTGGTAGGCATGTATTCCCGAGTGTGCCGAAGCGATATTCATCATCGTTACGATTTCGCCCCAGATTCGCGATATTGTGCTATTTTACACCCCCTTTAATCGCGGATTTTTTCCGGTGTCCACCCGGCGATGCAAGCGAATAACCGCGCGCGTATATCCGAGTTTCGGTGCTGGTAATAATAAGCCAATGAAACTCTGCTACTTTTCTGTTTTCGTATTTTTAACGTTGCAATATATATTATAAACTTATCGCGTATTTATCATCATAGATTTATAGAGTGCGTATATGTTTATGCAATATTAATAAGGCCGGTATTCATAGTTATTTAAGAGCGTCTTAAGTTCAATCTTATTAAGATGTCACGAACCAATCACAGAGCCATATTAGCGTCTTAAGACATTACTTAAGACGATCTTGAAGACTATATATGAATACCGGCCTAAAAGAGTCAACCTTTATATCCGTACAACGATGCGACGACTGATGTTCGCAGTCGTTTCACACGTATATATAATGTTGTTTAAGCAGGATATAATCGCGCAAAGTCCAATTTAATAAAATTGAAACTAAAACTAATTGCCTGGTATAAATATAAATATAAATATAAATATATATTTTATTTATTTTTAATTTTATTTCGTTTGTTTTATTTCGTTTTATTTCATCTTATTTCGATATATTTTTAGTTTTATTTCATTTGTTTTCAGTCTTTAATTACAATTAAATTCAAGTACCACGGGCAATGTACGGAATACTATCTATAAAATAAAAATCAAAAGATCAAGAAACACCGCGAGCCGCTATCAGTGCTCTCTATTACAGATCATCACGTATCACGGAGAAACAAGCATACGCGTGTGCGAAACCGCCTTAAGGTGACAAAAGTCCCTAGACGTGTAGCGGTGAGTTTCCGTTAGAGCTCTAACAGATACCATAGCGCATGCGCGTATGGCTTCTGCTTTCTGCTCTCATGGCTCCTGTGCAATTTTATGTGCTTCCACCTTAAGGCCATCGCACACAAAATTGCATAGGTTGTGTGCATAAGCATGACGGCGTAAAGCCCCTTGCACAATGCTAGGGGAACATCGGGGAATAGAAATCAAAAATCATGTATAAATGCGGAATAAACAGTGTGAGACACAGGCAATAGAGATGAGAGACACAGAGTTTCCGCGTCACGTTGGAAATTCCGTGCCTATTGCTTATTGCCAACCAATCGTAGCGTTTAAATTTTTTAGGTTGTAATTAATAATTTTTTTGTTATTTCCCGTTCCTATTGCCCGTTGCCTCTGGCCCGTTGTGCGCCAGAGGGGCTTAAAGGTGGAAGCACATAAAATTGCACAAGCCATATGCGCGCATGCGCTATAACGTCTGCATACCGCTTATGGCTTTTGAATTTTCAATCTACATACACAAATATTTACTTTTCATACATCAACTATTCTCTGCTTTAACAAATTATTTATGTTACACAGATATTAAGTGTTGACGTGTTAACGAAACAGAAATAAAATTGTTAAAGCAGAGAATAGTTGTTGGTAAATATGAAAAATTCATATTTACATGTACCGCTTTTCATATACCGCAACTATTCTCTGCTTTAACAAATTATTTCTGTTACAGTTATTATAAGCGTTTAAAAGTTAACGAAACATAAATAATTTGTTAAAGCAGAGAATAGTTGGGCGGCAGTGTGGTCTAGTGGTAGAGCGCCAGACTCGTAATCTGAGGAACCAGGTTCGAGTCCACTAGAGCCGTGGAATTTTTTTCCGAAAGCTGCCGCCCCTCCGTGCAAGATTCAGGCCCTTGTGCGGGGGGAGCAAACTGGGCTCCGTCTCTCCGCGGGAAAGAGACGTTAAACCGTTGGTCCACAAAGGGTCCATTAAATTCTGTTTTCAAACTTGTTAATTGTTGCGTCAGATTTTCAATTATTGCCTCTTGTGATGTGAGGCTGAATGTGAAAAGTACACATAAATATGTACTACTTGCCAAACAGACAGTTTGGTCACGTGTGAAAAAGCAGCAGCAGATCGTGCGTACCGATTGGTTATAAAATAGACAAGTTCTCGAGTTTCTAGAACTTGTCTATTTTGTAGCCAATCAGTACGATCTGCTGCTCTACTTTTCACTGCCCATGAAATTTCACCTTAACAGTTAATATCTCGCGTCGCGGGGGGCCGAGCGGGGCTTTTTTCTGCCAGATTCATTCGTTTTGTGCAAAAACACGAATCGATTAAGCCTATAATTTCATCGAAATCGGTGAGGAGGGAGCTCTCCTTCGGTTTAATACCAAAAGATGTAAACGCAAGACCTTTTTCAGATGGCACACTTGATGCGTCACCGCATTGGTCTCTCTGGGCGTTACAAAACCGCGCCCGGCAAACTCTAGTACTCTGCAATATTAATAACATAGGTTTGTGCGTATGCTGATATATTATTTTATTTATATATATATATATATATATATATATATATATATAGCGTAATTGGATATGTACAGATAACTTGATCTGTCGAAAGCAAATTTTACAAAGTGTTGGTTACAAATTTTGTTGACGGACAGTCTGCTAGCAAACTGTGCGCGACGGCACCTTGACTAAAAATCAAACGGAATCTGCTATTTTTTTATGAAATATATTGTTCAAATGGTTACGAAATGATCGATTCTGTGTTCGGTTTTTACCGTCAATCTCTGCTGTCAAATTATGTCGGCAGGCTGCTTCGATAGAATCTTAATGAGCTTGGTCGATGCCAATATCTGCTGCAACATTATCTCGAATCCATTGACAAACTATAATTTACGTCTCGCTAACAATTTGTTTTTTATCTATGCATTGTGATTGATAAAAATTATTTCTCTTATTTAGCGAAAGCGTGCGTGAGGCACGCTTCAAAGAAAGCCAGTATACTAGCACCGGTGTAACATAAGGGTGCGGCCATCCCGCCAGCGGACCGTGACACAGAGGATGGAAAATACAGAATGGCGGGGGGTTGACCGTACACGCGGGCATGATATTAGTTAAACAGCGGACACAACTCGATTCCATCCGGGTCTTAATGCGTAAGCGTGCTAATTTATCACGCTTTTAATCGCTACAAGTTGTACGTATCGTTTTTTTTCCGGTTACATAGGTTGCGGTTTTGCACCCAAGACGGATCTTTATTTGCCATCGAAACATTGCAAAGTGACCAGCGAGAAAATCAATCCCGACACTGGCAGCGCTCTTGGATCAAACAAAACTATATACTGGCCGTGAAAACAAAGTTATATATAAGAAACGTTTAAATATTATCCCTACTCCCCTCAACGCAATCAATTCAAATTGATAGACAAAATATAAATGTATAGAGGAGATGGTAAAAGTTTGACCGTCTCAAAAATCACAATGTTTTTAGTAAATATATAGTTGACTGTATATCTGGATATTGCATAAAATTGACCATTCTAATTCTCTATTATTAATTTCTAATACACGATTCCAAGTTGAAGTACGATCAGAATTATATTTTCACCTGCGACATAAAATTACGAGACGCGCGCAACACGTAGAGAGAGAGAGAGAGAGAGAGAGAGAGAGAGAGAGAGAGAGAGAGAGAGAGAGAGACGTCCGTAAGAAAATACAACGATTCGAAAGAGAACGATTAAAAATATTAACAAACATCTTTTAAATAGAATAATTCTTCGTTACATCAGCCGTCTTGTAATACGCTACATTCTGTCCACTGAAGAGATTGATATTTCACTTGATCTTCTTCTTCGCGATACGTAGCAAACACCAATGTCTTTCCAACGTCAGACAACCGAGTCTGCACTGAGCCACAATTTCCGTAATAGGTATATCTTCGTCCTTGCGTTTACACCGTACCAAGTATCGCGAGTGAAACATTATCGGATCACCTGCGAGCAGAGAGAATCTGTCATTCGGCACGCCACAATTTGAGTCAAAGCAGGTCAAAGTTACGTAAAGAGATAATATAATTACAATCGTCTAAAGAGAAACACAGAGATTGCGCGGGATACCTGGATACACCGGAAAGTCGCCGCCGAATTTTTCCCCGCTGGTGATATAATATTGTCTCTCCCAAAGATCTTTGTACACCTTGTATTTAAGTTGCTGATCGGATGTCAGTGGATATTTCCATTCCACTGTTTTTACGTCATCTTTGCCGCCAGACCATGGATAAGCTATAATGTATATATGTACAAGTAACGACCAGACGATGACAGGTTACTCGATCAAACATATACGTTTAAATCAATTTTTCGCCCGTATTTACTCTACCTGTATGTATTTGAACAAGTGCCTCCTTTTTCCTCAGCTTAGGCAATTTAGCCAGTTCCTCTTCGAGCAGATTTTTAGGATCAATTTCAATATTATCCATGGCTTCCCGCGCGTCTTCTCATCCAATGGCTTCTTCGCGTTCTTTTCGCTCGTACGTAAGCCTAACATCTTGCGCTTCTTTCCTTCTACAATTTTGTCCATCATTGAGGTAAGCTGCGCGAGGAAAGATTCGTCATTCGCCACTCCATTATACAAAATCCTCATATTCCTTTTAGCATAAATATGAATATATGTATATATAGAGGATAAAACTACTCGTCTCTTTCTGTTGTCTCTCAAACAGTCCGCTTGCTCCAGGAACAGCTTGTCTCTGTACTCCTGAAATTTTCGGCTCAACGATTCGTCCGGCCGTGCCTTTAGACTCGTACATTCTACGAGGCAAGCGATTTTCTTTTCGAGCAACAGAGTGATCTCTTCTGGCAGCAAAAGCAACGGGAGACCTAAAAATACCTCTTGTCTAGTTGATTTTGAGAAGGAACCCACTAATTCGCCGATTATTCTGTGATCCCGTCGAAGCCTGAGTGCCAATCTGTGTGATAAAAAAGAAAACGGAATCAAATTAAACGAAAGTTATATTACATGATTATACACACCCCGATATGATATACCATCTACCATCGGCATTCCATATAAAAGCGTTATTTCTCGAAGAAATGAGATAAACGACGTCCGGCACACTCATGATTCCTTCAATTTGTTTATCAACGATGCCTCGGAGAAAAATATACCGTTGGAATATCTCTATGATTCGCCCGTGTCGGTCGACAAGACAGCAGCTGTGTGTGTGTGTGTGTGTTCCTCTCCAAAACTGGACGCTCTCACAATTTCTTATTTAAATGTTTATCGAACGTTTATGTCACGAGTATGAGCACACACACACCTGATGTGTTCTTCCACCATATGAGAGTTGGAGGTTGGAGTAACTAGAGACCTTCTAGGGTGTGTTCACACTGCGTTCCACCTTTTACACACACTAGCTAGGGTCTGTTCGTTTCCGCTGCACTTGTCAACTGTGTGCAATATATATATATGTACTACGTACGTTTACGCGAGCGTTATTACTTTTGTAGCAATAATTAACTTGGGATAATTTCTTCGCGTAAACGGGATTTTGTAGCAACGATAATTTACTCCGCGTGAAACGAGTGAATTATCGTAAAAGTTACTACACAAGTGTAAAAGACTCTATAGACGCGCGGAAACGCCATGTGCGGCAGTAGAGTGCGTTGACCAATCGCAAAATTTTGATTTTGCCGCAGGCGACTTTGCGCGGCAGCCTTCCGATTGGTCAACGTACTCTACCGCACGGCGTTGTATTTTACTATCATTGTCCGCATTATCTATGTTGATCATAGTTCTTGTTGAAAGAAAAACAAGGAGTTAAAGTTGCTGTGGCCCAAAGGAACGTATCATATACGCACAGGATACTATCAAACGCCTCGTATAATGTACTAAATATATATGTTAACCATGTTTAAGAATACACTGTCTCGTTTATAATTTATATGAATGCTGTGAACTTGGCATTAAAAAACAATTTATGTTATTCGATGAGTTACCGTGATACCGTATTTTTGTTTAACAACAGTCTATTCCAATACTTCTGGCTCATGTAATTTAAAATATCGTTATCACGTATCGCGGCGCCGATTGGTTGTTCCGCAGGCCCCTGTGAGTTGGACTTAATTTCAATTTTAAGCAGCGCGCGCTTATCACCCCCTCGGCGCCGATTGGTGTGTTCCAGCATTGCCCCTGTGGTGGACTTATTTCCATTTTAAGCACGCGTCCGCTATCTCGCGCCGATTGGCGGTTTCCCGCAGGCCCCCTGTGAGTTGGTCTTATGTAATTTGAAGCAGCCCTGTTATCCGGCGCCGAGCGGTGTTCCCGGCAGCCCTGTGAGTTGGACTTAATTTTCCATTTTAAGCCGTGGGCCCACGCTCTCTCGGCGCTCTGGCGGTGTCCCGCAGGCCCCCTGGTGAGTTGGACTTCTTTCAATTTAAGCAGCGCCGCTCATCTCGGCGCCGATTGGCGGTTCCCGCAGGCCCCTGTGAGTTGGACTTAATTTCAATTTTAAGCAGCCCTTGCTTATCTCGGCGCCGATCGGTGGTTCCCGCAGGCCCCTGTGAGTTGGACTTAATTTCAATTTTTAAGCCGGGCGCCGCTCATCTCGGCGCCGATTGGCGGTCCCGATGCCCCTGCCCTCAAAAAAAGACTTAATGTCAATTTTAAACATCCAGCCGCCATCTCGGCGCGCTGGCGGTTCCCGCAGGCCCCTGTGAGTTGGACTTATTTCAATTTTTAAGCTCGCCGGCTCAGCTCGTGCGCCGTTGGCGGTTCCCGCAGGCCCCTGTGAGTTGGACTTAATTTGCAATTTTAAGGCAGAGCGCCGCTCCCATTCTCGGCGCCGATTGGCGGTTTTCCCGCAGGCCCCTGTGAGTTGGACTTAAGTTCCATTTAAGCAGCGCGCTTGCTTATCTCGGGCGCCGATCGTGGCGTCCCGCAGGCCCCTGTGTGAGTTGGACTTAATTTAACTTTTTAAGCAACCCCTTGCTTATCTCGCTGCGATTCGGCTTGGTTCCCGCAGGCCTCTTGAGGTTGACCTTACTTTCAATTTCATGCAGCGTGCCGCTCAATCTCGGCGCCGATTGGCGGTCTCCCGCAGGCCCCTGTGAGTTGGCCTAATTTTCAATTTTAAGCAGCGCCGCTCCCTCCGGCGCCGCTTGGCGGTTCCCGCAGGCCCCTGTGAGTTGTGACTTATTTCAATTTTAAGCACCCTGCTTATCTGCGTGCGCCGATCGGTGGTTCCCGCAGCCCTGAGTGGCCTTAATGCATTTTTAAGCAGCGCCGCTCATCTCGGGCGCCGATTGGCGGTTCCCGCGGGCCCCTGTGAGTTGGAACTTACGTTCAATTCTAAGCAGCGCCGCTCATCTCGGCGCCGATTGGCGGTTCCCGCCGGCCCCGTGAGTTGGGACTTAAATTTCACTTTTAAGCAGCGGCCGCTCATCTGCGGCGCCGTTGGCCAGGTCCCGCAGCCCCTGTGAGTTGGACTTAAATTTCAATTTTAAGCATGCGGACGCGCGCTTATCTATCGGCGCCGATTGGCGGTTCCCGCAGGCCCCTGTGAGTTGGACGTAATTGCCATTTAAAGCAGCGCGCGCTTATCTCGGCGCCGATTGGCGGTTCCCGCAGGCCCCTGTGAGTTGGACTTAATTTCAATTTTAAGCAGCGCCGCTTATCTCGGCGCTGATTGGTTATTCTGCAGGCCCGCGAGAGTTATATTTAATTTAAATTTTAAGCCACGTATCGTGGCAGCAAATTTTAAGCCACGTTGATGCTTCCGCACACAGGACGCGAAAACGCTTGCCGCGCGGCAAAAGAAGCGACGCGGTAGCCAATAACCTTTGGTTTCTCTACGGAAAAACAACACGTTAGATTGCGCTACCGCGCGTCGCTTCTTGCCGCGCGGCAAGCGTTCCGCGTCCCGTGGGCAGAAGCCAATAAGGGCAACGCGCTCTACCGCCTACCGCACGGCGTTTCCGCGCGTCTATGGCGGCCTCTCTGCTAAACATGGGCTCCCTGTCCCACTAGGACGCGGCTGCAGCGCGGCAGTTGCGGCAACTGTCGGCAGCCGCGGTAACCCTCATTACCGTCTTGCCTTTGTCCTGTCTTCTCTAAACTCTTGAAAAAAGGTAGTAGGCGGAAAAACGATGGTGATTAATTACCGCGGTGGCCGCTCTGCCGCAATGCCGTGCGCTGCCCGCGGTCCTGTGTGCAGGAGCCATTTGAGCATCAGACTCCATAGAGCGCGCGGAAACCGCCGTGGCGGGTAGAGTGCGTTTGACTCAAATCGGAAGGCTGCCGCAAGTCGCCTGCGACAAAATCAAAATTTGTGATTGGTCAACGCACTCTACTGCCGCACATGGCGTTTCCGCGCGTCTATGGAGTCTTAGCATTAGGCTGCTGGTTTCACATGGGGCGTAAGATGCGTATGCGTAACTTGCGTGAGCCAAACAAATCATCTCAGCTACTATACGCGTACGATACGATTAAATACTGAGACGATTTGATTGGCTGACGCAAGTTAGGCATACGCATCTTACGCCCCATGTGAAACCAGCCTTAGCGTATATTACGCCAAGTTTACAATGCGAGTCGTAGTAAAGTCGCGTGAGTCGTTAAGAATTGACCTGCCCCTCTCATTGGCCGCGTTCAGCAGACACAACTCTCCGTTGAGTTCGTCTTATCGACACTCCGCGTTGATTGGTTGGTTCTAAAAGTAAGAGCCAATCACGTTCGACCGCTACTCGGCGGCTTGGTCTGCGCGCCGAACGCGGCCATTCTTCTCTCTCTTTGTGCTCTAGCACATATCCATGAATCGTCGTGGATGATACAAGGCTTTTAAGGTTAGGGGGGGGATCATTTCATTCGCGCGGGCTCATATGTACGATATACGTATATAGATATATACATATGTCAAATACAGTATATATAACTATATGTATATATATATATATAGTTAGAAGTTGTGCCGTGTAGTGACATGTGTGGTGTCAAACTAACCATGCTGAGAGACGTGTTGTTACACCTCTTGTTAACCGCTGTAACAATTTAGGCTCATCGACACGACCGAAAGATGGTTTCGCGATCATCACAAAAATCAGCTGTTGAAACACCTATCGCGAGGTACTCTATTCGTGCAATCGCGCGATTGATTATAACCTGGAGCACAGTCTCGCGGTCTCAAGTGACACGTAAAAAAAAAAAAAAAATTGTCCCGTTCTACATACAAGTCACACACACACACGCGTCACGTAACTCCTTTATCCTTCCTTATTGTCGAGACGTACATACACGTCTTGTCTCATTGCGATACAGTTGTCAAATTCTCCTTTCCCCATATCCCGCTCTGTATAATCGTAATATTGGGTACATTCGTATAGAGCAGTTTCGAGAGAAAGTCACGAATCATTTCATCTTTTTATCCGTCAAAATTATTAGGATATTAATCCGGAGTTAGCGACAGTTGTACGATATTCTATACATAAAGATTTACAGCGATGCTAATTATATTTATATAAACGTACAAATCTCTCATCAAGGTTTTTACATAATTTATATAAAACATTTATGTTATTATTTGCTTTAAAATCCTCGTAACTATTAGGCAAGTAATATATATTTTGCCCGTTGAGCTTTTACATTGCGTATTGCGTAGGTTCGCACCGACAATTTATCTGCCGATAAGATGAACCTGACGAGCACGTTCAAAGGTGAAGGAGAGCTATCGAATTTAGAGAACTTGACGAAACAGTCCTCACGGATCTACTATAGAGCTGCGCCATCGTGGGGTTAAGATTAACTGCTGATGCTTGGTGCGCGATAAAGTTTCGTTTCGCATACAACGGACCAAACTGAAAAGCGTCGCTATCTTTTTGGGTAAACGACAGTTATACAGATTGCGTAGATAAATATGACTTTCGCCATTATGTGTGTGTGCGTAGCGTACGCCGCGTAACAATTACTACAAACAATTAAAATATTTGCAGAGTTTGGACGAGGTTCGCTGATATAAGATGTAGAAACATGCGCAACGAGGATCTGAGAAGCATGTCTTCCCCCCGCAGGGTATAGCACATCGTCCCATACGCCGGTCCTGCAAAGTATTCTTTTATACATAAAGTAATCGATGGAATAACACACAATAGCTCTGTTGACGCTGCTGCGCCGGTTACATCAGAAAGTCCTGCCTCGTTCATTGCGCCTCAGTCCAGGTACGTACGATATTATTGTAGCGCGCGATATTATAAGAAGCCAAGTAAATTAGACGCAGACAGACATTTACATTTGTCAAAAACTATACGTTGTGTATTTTATTTAGACGAACCGGATTACGGTGGAATCCACAAGTCGGCGACACGGCGCAGCGTTGCGAAATCTCAGAACCACTGGAGTAAAAGATCCCGATCGAGGACAATTGCTTGTCTTTAAAGAATTAGAATGGGGCGCAGACCGTGTTGGAATAGAAGCTCAAAGTACCGAGGATCACACATGATCATCATCCGACGCCACTTGGTTTACTTACACAAACCAAGCGAGATTTGTCGAATTACGATTGAAAGAATGGAATATCAGGTTTGTTGTAAGCATCGACGCTATTGACAAATACCCGTTGATAAAAATACGTTGCCCCGCACTCATCGCCAAGTCAATTTTATTTTATTACAGATTGTTTCGTCATGGGCTCCAGATTAGTAATTATTTTACATCATCTTCCGTGGTTATTGACACAGATTCACACACACACACAACTGATCGATCTTCACTTATATGCGACGACGATGCTGGTGGGGTAAGTCCAAAAGATTTTATTTGTTTTCACGTTGAAATATTTATCGAGAGCACGTTATTTACTACTTTATTCATTTAATATCTACCGAGTATAGTTGACGATTTTCTTCCGCGTCGTACAATATTTACTTTTATCTTGTTATCAATTAAATTACGAATATTATTGAAACAGGAGGCAGCTGGTCATTATATTACATCCCGATCTGAAGGACGGTGGTGCGTTACAAAATTTCATTAGTTATATTTCAAATTCATCATTATCCGTATCATCTATGGCAATGGCCGCGCGGCAATAGACAAACATTGGCCAAAATACAGAGAGAGAGAATGCAGTGTGCTACACCTCACAACCCAATGGTTGTTGAACAGTCGTCGCGAGTTCGTTCCCAAGTCAGTTTATGGATCTCATATAGATTCTGGAAGAACACAACATTCTCCTTTAACAACGAGTCAAGGGAACGTAACAGGTTTGTATATATATAAATTATACTGCCTATTTAACATAATACAATGATTGATGGAAGAATTTGCATATTATTTCATTTTATGTGAAACAGGAAGCGGTACGAAAGGCTCCGGAGAGCGAATTTGGACAAAAAAATTATCAACCACGAAATCCAAAT